>NC_056734.1:949795507-949860507 GCF_019279795.1 Protopterus annectens | reverse complement strand
TGTCTTCCTCTCTTTCCAAAACAGCTGATTTGGCATAGTGGTATGTTTCTCTGACTGTTTTGCACAGGATCCCCTGGGATAAAGACGTGGCAGTGAAGTGTATGGTGGTAACACAGCATTTTATTCTAGCAACTTTCCAACATTATACAAGCAATGTTTAAAATGTGTCCCTGGTTTTTGGGCTTTTGTCCCCCCCCCCCCAATAAATTTTGGCTTTTTCCGGATTTTTTGTGCTGCAAAGTTCAGAGATACAACTGCGTGTCAAGTAGATTTTACAAGGAGCTGAGAGCTGCAGGGGAACAAAACTTTAGTGCTGCTTATGCTGAGTCTGCTTGCATTGTTAATAGCACAACAGGTAGTATACTTGCTTTTGATGCAGAAGGCTGTGGGTTCTCCTCCCACAATAGATAGATGCATTGTTGATACTGTACTGTGTTGTAAAGGGGGTGGATGCTGCAGTCCTTTTTGGTGAAGATACCTAGAGTAGTAACTATGAACCTGTTATCAGTTTGCCATACAGTCCCTATTGCGATATTACTAGCTTATCATTTTTTTTTAATGTATGCAACATAGGCAATTTATTCCTCAAGGGCAACAGGCACTTTATTTGTAGATGAATAAACAATGACATATAAAGTTGTTTGCTAGCAGCAACCTCTTCATTGTTACAGATTTATTTAATGTGGAATTATTTAGATGACTTTTACTGCTTCAGAGATTGTGCATATTAAGGTTGAGTAGACTTTTATGATGGAAATGTTCTGAATTGGGTAGTTTTGTCATTGGTGCATGCATTTTGTTTCATTGTTTACTGGAAAAATGTTCAAAACAATAAATTTAAAATGCCCTCTAACAACTGTACTGTATTGTACAAGGAATACAATTTAATACAATCGGGAAGGTGTATCAAAGAGCATGTGTATGTTTTGTGTTCAAGGGGCCTATGATTTGAAAGCAGCCGAAAAGGGGCCTATGATTTGAAAACAGCCCAAAGTTAATCTTTATCTGCCACTGGCAAAATGCATTTTCTTTGAATGTGGGTTTCAATGCTGTTTCAATGTATGTGAGTTTCAAGGGCAGAGAAGTTTTAATGCTAAGTCTGTTTTCATTGTGAGACTGCATTGCTTTGTTTAGCTTATATCTACTGGGGTTTGTGCTGTAAAAATGCAAAATAAAACTTTCAAATGAAATCCAAATCATCGCAGAAGTAAAGCAGTATGCACATTACAGGGTTTATGGTAAATGGGGCAAAATATCCAAGGAATGGGGCATTGGAATGGTTGCAGGGGGGAGGCTCCAATTGACCATGATTTTGAGAGGGGAAGGGCAGCAAACACAGACAGCCCCGATTGAACTATACCTCTCAGCTGTCCATATTTTTGCAGAATGAATAGATATTTGCTTCTTATTTTTGGTTTGTTCCTCATAAAATGTGTGGTTTTCTGGCAAATCATTTAGGAATGAAGTCACTAAATGACAGACATTGAGTTTTACGTCATAACCTTCAGAAAAATGCATGCTAAAGCAATACCTGTTATTCTATCAACTGTCTTAAGTTTATACAAGAGCAATTTTTAGTAGTGTTTGTATGTTCCCCCAATATATTTGGCCTTATCCAGATTTCCTGCATTAACAGGTTGAGAGGTGCATGCAAATAAATTGCTTTATAGAATTAGACATATCCAAACCTCTCAGCTGCCCCCGATTTTGGCTCAAAATGTTGCTCTTCCCCTAATAATCCCTCTGCAAAATGGCAATTTTGGAAGAAAACCTGGAGGGTTTACAATTAATAAATAACTGTAATAATCAGTTATAGATTACTTTTATTTCAGAAATGCATGTAGATTCTTTTATTTTGTCAGCTGCTCAAGTTAGCAGTACTAATATTAAAAAACCTTCTTTGACAGGTTCCCAGCTGTATTGTGTGGCTATTTTATATTTTTGCATCACATTTTTGGTCCATTTTTCATAAAACTGTGTTTTTTTTGGCAAATTAGTGGCAAATCATTAAAGATTAAAGTTAGAAAATAATGAAAAACATTTGAGTTTCAGATTTCGTACCTTTCAGAAAATTCATGCTAATGCAAGACCTAATATTCTATTATCTTTCTAAGTTTATAAGAGCAATACTTTAAAATTGTCCTTATTTTTAGGCCTTTGTCCCACTTCTATGTATGGCTTTGTCCAGATTTCTTGCTCTGAGGTTGAGAGGTATGACAAATGTGTCAGGGCCATCGCAGTCAGCCAGAGACATTTCAAATTGTGACAAACTTGTTGCACCCCACTCCCCCATGTAGTGACTCTGGATGTGTCCAAGCAAGGCAAGGAGCAGTTATGCAGTGTAAATGTGCAGACTATCCCCCCCCCCCCCATCCAAGGTAAACACAAGTACTACAGTGGCTTTTCATCTGTCATTGAGTTTGCAGAAATTTCTGGTTTCTGTCATATTTTATACTGTTGATTTATGCTTATTATTATTCAGAAAGTGCCTTTTGCTCTGTGTTTAAGTAGCAGTGCTTTAATGACCATCAGGTAAGCTTGTCTGATATTGTAAGATGCAAGTAAGTTTTAATAAGCAGTATTTCCAACATTGAAAGCCTTTCTCTTGTTGCCATGCAGAGAATACTTACATAACTAGATAATGTATAAGCCTTGGGTATTGAAATGCATATGACAGTATTTGTAATAAAGAACAGGATTACATTATGTTAAGCTCATTACAGGCTTTACCTGCAAACTAAACAGAATGCCAATCATGTGTGGTCCATATCCTGTACAGTAATCCTTTAAGCAATATATGTTGAGCTTGTTTCTTGTTTGCTTTTCATTTTTTTACTTTGATCATGTTTTTCCCATGAAACAAGTAGATAGTTGTTGTCAGGCAGCAGGTCTTTTTTGGATAAGAAACATTTTTACAAGTGGGGGTATCACAGAGATTGCTACTTTCAGCATGTTACTTGGTACTTTAATAAAGCTGACTATAAATTATAATTAGAACTGGAGTGCAAGGAGAAGTGATTTGAGTTAAGTGCTGCTTGTTTTTCTTATACTTGATTTTGACTGGCATTCCAGTAATGTATTTAAAAAGTAATTTATTTTTTCATGCCTCACATCCTTTTTTTTCCATCTAGATATTAAATAAGCTGTCATGCAGCCAGAGGATTGAAATATTTTTTTCTTCAACACTTCATTTTGTCTTGATTGGACTCTCATAATGATGGTTTGGCACCCAGGGCAGTGTATTTAATTAAAGTTTTTGTGGTTTTGAGCATAGCTCCTCCCCTTTCTAGTTGATCACACCCATTCCCATTGACCCCACCCATTCAGCTGTCTCCTGCAGCCCCCCTTTGAGTTGAAGTCACCAGCCGCCACTGCAATAAAGGTCTAACTGCTGGACTGCATGTGTATACTCTGGTATTATACGGTAATGCAGATTCGCAATTACGTAATAGTACTGTTGTATTAAGCAATATTACCCACACCATGCACCACAAATTGAATGTGCAGGAATGCCTGTATATGACTGGTGTAATCCCCAGATGCCATTTAGCACAACTGAGAGACACATAGACAGAAAACAGGGAAAATACAGACAACAACACCCAAATAGCACATGCAATTGAGATGTAAGCTGTTGTTTTGTTTAGCATACACAGCCATGGTTCGAATCCTGGGAGTGGTAGTAGTTTGCATACAGAATCAAACCCCACAACTGTACAGATATGTCCAGAATGTCCAGTAAAGTGGCCCATATCTATTGCCTATCAACATGTCTCCTAGGAAATCAGTGGGATGACCCCAGACGTCTAGGCAGCAGACAGGAAATACAAATGATTGACACACATCTATGAGAACAAAGCTGGCACACTAGCAACTCCCCAAAACCTTATGAGACTAAGAAGCCCCGTATATCCCATATACACTCCAACGTGTCAAGCTGTGGCCAAAGTGTGTACAGTAATAGAGTGAGATGTATGTGCATAATAGTAATGTGGAATCTGATACTGTGTGTGGGAACATTCAGGTAGTGCTAACAAACAATTCCCCCACAGGTCTACCAGATACCAACACTGTGCCCAGAAATACAAGAATGATACCCTGTACTGGTACTGTTTACATTGGTATTGTATGGCATTGCAACTGATGCAGTTGCTCTAAATAATGAGGCATTACACATCACTGTTGCCCACACTGTCCTACAGAATATTACTGTCTAGGAGATCTGTATAAGAGTGTTGTAATACAGGGTCAGAATGCAAAAGCACATGGGATTAATAAGACAGAAAGCAGATAGAAGATATACAGCAATATCTATATAGCAGATACAACTGTGACGGACAGTGTTTAAGTTGTAGCAGACACAGCCATGGTCTGAATCCTGGGTGTGGATGTAGGCTGCATACAGAATCATACCCCACAACTGTACAGATGAGGCCAGAATGTCCAGTATATTGGCCCATATCTGCTGCCTGTTCCCCTGCCCCCCTGGTAAGTCTGTGGGATGATCCCAGATGTTTAGCCAACAAACAGGGAATACAAGTGATTGTCAAACATCTATGAGAACAAACCTGTCACTGTAGCAACCCCCAAAACTGTAAGGAGAGTAATATTTCAAGTATGTCCTATCTACACTCCCATGTTGTCAAGCTGTGACCAGAGTGTGTACAGTAACAGAGTGAGATGTATGTGCATAATACTATTGTGTAATCTGGAAGGTTGTGTGGCAACAGTCAGGTAGTGCTAACTAACATCGCTCCCACAGGTATGTAGGATACGAACACTGTGCTGAGAAATAAAGACCATTATAACCTGTACTAGTACTGTTCACTCTGGAATTGTAGGGAATTGTGTGTTTCAGTTTCTCTGAATAATAAAGTATTACTGATCACTGTTAACCATGCTGTGCTACATAATATAACTGTGTAGGAAAGCATGTATATGTGTGTGTCAGGTCACTAAAGGTGGAAGAGGGCAATATTCTAGATATGTCCCGGCACACCAGCATGTGGTCAACACAGGGCCAGAGTCTGTGCAGAAAGAATTGGATAGCTATGTGCACAACATCAACCTGGAATCTGGGAGTATGTGTAGAAACAGTTAGTTAGTGTTAACAAACATTCCCTCCATAGGTATACCAGGTAAGAGGTATATACTGCAGGTAAAACCAGTTCATGTGTAAGAATGACAACAGCCACATCACAGTCCAAACTAAGGCTATAGGGTAGTGTAGTAATACTTGTAAGGTACAGATAACAGCACTGACTAGGAAAGTAATGCAAACTACAGGAATACACTAGTTGTTAACTGACATATTCCCCCCCAACACCATATTTCCAGCAATAATCAACTTAACCACCCCAACTGGTATGTAATGACACCTATGTTCTGATAATGTCCAATTGTTTGATAAATATTTTAATTGTTCCCATGCATGTGCCATAATGAATTATTCCAACATTGGTGGCATGGTGCCAACAATGTACCTGCATGCTGTTTTTATTACCACTGTGGTCCCATATATGCATGTGTTCTGTTTTTTATGCAACTGTTCCGAATCTCGTGTCTGGGTTAATGGGAATATCTATGCATGCTGTTATAACTAACCCTGGAATGTGTTGGCTATTACTAATCCACATATGATGATGAAAGGCCGATTCCAGCAGACCCACCTGTCCCACCTCAGCTGGCCGTGGCACCGGGCACCAGCATGTCTGGGGCCCAACCCGGTACCTCCTTGTCCGTTGGTCCTGCACCACCTTCAGATGGAACCGCCTCAGGGGATGGGGCTCACCCCCCCCCACCCAGGGAGCAGGTACGGACATGCACCTGTCACCCGTTGCAAGGGGGGGGGGGTCGTTGTTTGTAGAGAGATCAACCAGCAGCTTGGTGATCTTCTAAGCCAGTTTGAGGGCTGCATGTCACAACTAGAGCATCAGTCTGGCTCTGCGACTCAATGCCCAGCACAGCCACCATCAGGGCTGTGAAGGTGCAGCGGTGACTGCCTATGGGTGGGGACCTCAGTCCCACTGTTTCCACTAGGGGGCTCATGGGTTTCCAATTTCCCAATACCCCTCCCCATCAAGGTGTTTACCCCCCACGTGCCATATACCGCTCCTGTATGCGTCATTTGTTTTGTCTGTTAACCTACCCAACCTACCTCCACAAATATACCTACTACCCCTCCCCAACATCCCACTCTCACCTGAAAAAAAAAAGTGTTACTCGACCAAAAAACCAAGAAGAACAGACTGGAACAGAAGTAGTCAGAAAGCCACTAGTCCACTCAGCGATATGAATCTTTTTAAAGTCAGTAAAATTATAAATCTTAAAGTCTCCTTTACTGTTTTTCAAAATGGCAGGTGTAGCTAGGAGTGTGTTACCACCCCTATTGTCCATTGAAGTGTGTCTCAGTTGTTCCAATTCCTTCTCTGTTGTTGATACCTGGTGTTGTATCTTCTCCCTAAAAAACCAGTATGATCTGAATTCTGGTTTTGATTTTGAAAAGGGGAATTTGGCACAGGTTGTGACGAGTTGTTGTTCCTGGTTTTATTCCCATTGAATTGGTTAGCCCGTATTCTGTTACTACGTCTTGGGGCTGTGTTAGACCCCGAAAAATTTTGTGATGTTGAAGGTAGTTCATGTGAGTCGAAGTCTTCATCTAGCCTGCCTTGTTCAGTGCCTTGTAGTTGTTCATTCCCAGGATAAGTACGAGGGGGAAAAAGTTTTTCATATGCTTTATTTTGTTGGTATGCCAAATTATCACGATTTAATTTTTTTATCTTATTGGCCTTCAATTTCAAGAGAAGAGCATCTATACTGTTAAAAATACGTGTATAGTCATATTTAAAGTTGTTAAAGTCCAAGTCCTCCTTGATGGAATTGTCAAGGTCATTGAGTTCAGTGGTTAATATTGAGATATGCCGTGAGTAATGCTTAATAATTAAGTCAAGAAGCTGGAAACCCTGCTGGTCAAAAAGTGTTTTTAAATCACTAAGAAAGCAGTCATCATTGATTAGACCAGTTGGGGCAAAATTACTACGTAGTCCCTTAGGTATGATTTTATCATTCAAACATTGTTTGAAATAAGAGACTTCAAGTTGTAATTTACGAAGTTTAACCAGTTTATTGTCAAAAGTATGGAGTTTGCTCACCATTGAGTCCGTAGAGTTGACATCTGTATGTGCCGGTAGTTCCTGTTCTCGCTGTTGTCCAAAAGAAACACAGTTAGCGTCAGAAATCCAGTCCTGTAGAGAGGGAACGCCAATAAGCACCGGATGATGGTTGTTGTCAATAGGGCCAAGTCTGGTCCTATCTGTAGTAATAGACTGAGTAATGGGAGCACCTCCAAGTTGTGTTTGATTAGGCCGTTGGGCCGCTGTGATCAAATCAGAGCTGTTCAGTGAAGAAACACTGTTGCCTGATATACTGTTATTTGATGAAGCTTGCCCGATCCTAGAATCCAGTTGGTCCATACGCCCATAAAGCATATCTAGTCTTTTAGTGATAGCTGCTAACAAGTTGTTCATGTCCTTGTTATTATCCTGCTGATCATTGTGGGACCCAAAAATACTTGGGCTGCCAGGGCTTTCCAACATCCCCGTAGCCATATCACAAAACACTGAATACAAACTGTTACTCGACCAAAAAAACCAAGAAGAACAGACTGGAACAGAAGTAGTCAGAAAGCCACTAGTCCACTCAGCGATATGAATCTTTTTAAAGTCAGTAAAATTATAAATCTTAAAGTCTCCTTTACTGTTTTTCAAAATGGCAGGTGTAGCTAGGAGTGTGTTACCACCCCTATTGTCCATTGAAGTGTGTCTCAGTTGTTCCAATTCCTTCTCTGTTGTTGATACCTGGTGTTGTATCTTCTCCCTAAAAAAACAGTATGATCTGAATTCTGGTTTTGATTTTGAAAAGGGGAATTTGGCACAGGTTGTGACGAGTTGTTGTTCCTGGTTTTATTCCCATTGAATTGGTTAGCCCGTATTCTGTTACTACGTCTTGGGGCTGTGTTAGACCCCGAAAAATTTTGTGATGTTGAAGGTAGTTCATGTGAGTCGAAGTCTTCATCTAGCCTGCCTTGTTCAGTGCCTTGTAGTTGTTCATTCAAAACCAGAATTCAGATCATACTGGTTTTTTAGGGAGAAGATACAACACCAGGTATCAACAACAGAGAAGGAATTGGAACAACTGAGACACACTTCAATGGACAATAGGGGTGGTAACACACTCCTAGCTACACCTGCCATTTTGAAAAACAGTAAAGGAGACTTTAAGATTTATAATTTTACTGACTTTAAAAAGATTCATATCGCTGAGTGGACTAGTGGCTTTCTGACTACTTCTGTTCCAGTCTGTTCTTCTTGGTTTTTTGGTCGAGTAACAGTTTGTATTCAGTGTTTTGTGATATGGCTACGGGGATGTTGGAAAGCCCTGGCAGCCCAAGTATTTTTGGGTCCCACAATGGACAATAGGGGTGGTAACACACTCCTAGCTACACCTGCCATTTTGAAAAACAGTAAAGGAGACTTTAAGATTTATAATTTTACTGACTTTAAAAAGATTCATATCGCTGAGTGGACTAGTGGCTTTCTGACTACTTTTGTTCCAGTCTGTTCTTCCTGAAAAAAAAAAGGCAATCTGTTCCCACAAAAAAATTTCACCCCATACATAGCTGTCCATTTTGCACACGTGTCCACTGGATACATGTAATCTGGTCTAATTGGCATCACAAAGTACAGTTGTGTACACTTACCACAAATGTAGATGTTCAAGTATATTCACTGTTGCAGTCATTACATCTGGGTAATCTGCTGGCAGGTTGCCCTCAGTCAGCCTGATTAACAAAGTCTTGGGTCCTGTGTCAGTTGCTGTCCCTTCTTCCATGACGTCAGGTCGTCAGGGGTATAAAACATGCAGCCGAAGCCATTACATCAGTTTTTCTTGCCCCAGATGTCAGGTGCCCCCCAAATGGGGAGCAAAATATATATATATATATATATATATATATATATATATCATAAGAAACACATAAATATACCTCCAAACAAAAGCAAATACACCAAAAAGGCTTTTAAGCATAATAAAAGAAAGAAGAGGTATAGTAAAAGAAAAACAGTGGGCTGGAGGGAAGGTAACCAGGACTGCAACAGTGAATACACTCGAACATCTACATTTATGGTAAGTGTACACAACTGTACTACGTTCATCATGTTGCACTGTTGCAGTCATTACATTTGGGTAGATTCCCAAAGCTAAGGCTGGGAGGATGGATTTATATAGCATTAGGACCAGCTAAAAGGCCCTGCAAAACAGCAGTGGCAAAGCCAGCTCTTGATTTAGAGAAAATTGGTAAGTGATAATGCTTGGTGAAAGTATGAACTGAACTCCAGGTAGCAGCTTCTAGAATATCCCTGGTAGGAACACCTCTGAGAAAGGCTGCTGAAGTAGATACCAGTGTTGGCAAGGCCAGTCTGGAGCAATCAAAATCATTTTTGGTTTGTCCTGTTTGACTTTTAGTAGAACTTTGGAGAGCAAAGGCAGGGGGGGAAAGGCATAGACTGGTAGGTTTTTCCAGCTGAAGGACAGAACATCCACTTTCCAGGCTTTTTTGTGATGAGTTCTTGTGCAAAATTTGTCCAACTGGTAGTTCTGGGGTGAGGCAAACTATCTATGTCTGGGCTCCCCCATTTGCATGTCAACATGTTGAAAATCTGTGGTTGCAGTTTCCATTTGTGAATGTCCATGAGATTTCTGCTTAGTTCGTCTGCCAGAACATTCAGCTTTCCTGGCAGGAATTGAGCTTGTAGTTGTACTTGGTAGCTCAAGGCTGTGTTCCACAATACCATGGCTAATCTGCAGAGGGGGTAGGAATGTGTACCTCCCTGCTTGTTTATGTACCACATAACCGTGGTGTTGTCCATCTTTATCAGTAATTGTCTTGGATGAAGATAGTCCTTGAAAGCTGTCAGTGCATTCTGTACAGCTAGCATTTCTTTTTGATTGATATGAAGGTGCATTTGATTTGGGCTCCTTTTGCCCTGAATGCACTTCCCTGCCAGATGAGCCCCCCATGCATAGTCTGATGCATCTGTAGTTAGGGATTGGGCAGCAGGGGGTGGCGTGAATGGCAATCCCTTGTTTTGGTGGCAAGCCTCTGCCCACAATAGGAAATCTAGGCGCAGGCAAGGTATGATAGGAATCATTGTTTCCAGGCTGACAATGCTGACTCCATAAACTTTTAAGTATCACTGAAGTTTCCTCATATGCAGTCTTACATATTGAATTAGAAGAATGCATGAGGCCATGAACCCCAAAGCTTGCAGTATTTGCCTTGCAGATAGCAGGGTTTTTGTGGCCGCCTTTTTGAAGTAAGTCAGCAAATGAATTTGCTTTTCTGGCATAAGGAAAGCCATCTGGGCAGTTGTATTCAAGCTTGCACCCAGGAATGTAATTTTTTGAGAGGGTACCAGTTGAGATTCCTTTTCATTTATGGTGTACCCTAGACAGGTTAGAAGTCTTTTTACAATTGCCAGATGTTTTAGAAGAATGGCCTGGTTTTCTGCCTGAATTAGACAATCGTCCAGGTATGGATATATTTGAATATTTCTTTGCCTGCAAAATGCAATTACTGGAGCCAGGCACTTTGTGAATACCCTGGGCACAGTAGACAAGCCAAAGGGCAGTGCAGAGAACTGATAATGCATGCAGCCTGCTTTGAAGCATAGGAATCTTCTGCAAGATTCCCTGATTGGGATATGCAGGTAAGCCTCTTTTAAGTCGAGAGTTGCCAACCAGGCATCCTTGCTTAGAATAGGAAGTAACCGGTGAAGAGTCAGCATCTTGAATTTTGGAATGTCCAGAAAGGTGTTTACAGTAGACAGGACCAGAATTGGACACCATGATTTGTCTTTTCTGGGTACCAGGAAAAGTCTGGAATAGAAACCTTGTCCCTTTTCCTCTTCTGGCACTAGTTGAATAGCCCTCATGTTTAGGAGGGAAAGTACTTGTTTCTGAGCCTCTGCCCCCTGATTTGGGGGCATGTCTGGCCACCGATTTGGAGTTGGCAGCATGTGGAAATGAAATCTGTATCCCTGGGACACTATATTTAAAACCCATTTGTCCTGGGTTATAAGTTGCCAGTTTCTTGAATGAAGAGACAGTTTTCCCCCCAAAGGGGCGGCTAAGAGGTAAGTGCTTGGTAATTTCAAAGGGAAGTCATTGAGACTGTTTACCATAGGGTGGTGCCTTGTTGTTTCCAGATTTGGAAGTGGAAGCACCCCATTGCTTAGTTCTGAAAGTCCCTTGTGACTGAAACCTGGTGGTTTTGGAATGTCTGGGTTTGGCCGTAGTGGCTCTGGAAGGAGCTGGAAAGGAACAGTACTTAGTAGGCCAATGCCTACTAAATCTAGGAGGTTGCACTTGTAAGAAATCTTTCACAGTTTGCATAGATTTAGCTTTATCTTCCATCTTTTTTAGAACTTCTTCAGCCTTATTGCCAAATAAGCAGTCTTGCTGTAAGGAGCATCTAAAAGTTTTGCTTTAACATGATCAGGCAGAGATTGCTCCTTAAGCCAAGATGCCTTCTAAGCACAGACCCAGTAACAGAAGCCCTACAAGAGGCCTCTAAGGAATAAAAATCACATTGCAAAGTATGTTTGCCAACTTGTTCAGCTAAATGCAATAAATCCTGCAAATCTTTATTCTCCACACAGTCAGAAATCAACATCATTTTCTGTTTAAGCAGTCCCATGATATGTTGTTGATATTTTAGCATATGGAATTGACAGTTTAAAGCCTTGATTGCTAAGGTTGCAGAAGTATAAACCTTGTTACCCCATCTATCCAGTGCCCTGGAGTTTCTATCAAAAGGGAGAGGATTTTTAGCAGTAGAAGCCTTAATGCCCTTGGGCCCCTGAGAAATGGTTTCAGGGTCTGCAACAGGAATTTTGAAAAGGAATTTGTGGGACGCAGGAACCCTGTAGTACCTGTCTGGTTTGCTAGGGGCTGGAGGCAAGGAATCAGGGGCCATACTGGATTCCGAAAACACATCATCAACAATATCTAGTACAGGAGGTATGGCCAAAGGCCTATGCTGAGGAAGAAGAAGGAAATCCCTAAGCCTCTTTATGGATTCAAAGAAATCCTGACTTTCCTAGTGGAAATGCTCCCTTAAGGTATGTAAAGTTTTCCCAAAAGAGAAATCCTCAGGCAGAGAAGCAGAGGGAATGGAATCCTCTGCATCAGAGTCCTCATAAGTAGGTATGGACAAATCCAGATCATTAGAAAAGTCAGCAGAAACAGAGTCCTTTTCAGAAGATTCATAGTCAAGTTCAATCTTAGGCCTCTTGGGGGGGGGGGGGTTAACTACCTCTGATTAGAGTAATTAAATTTTCAGCCATTTTGATCATTTGTTTTTTAGGCATAGGGGCCTGAACATGTGGCCTGGGTGTCCGTTTTTTAGGTAGAGATCGAGATTTAGGCCTTAGCACTGAAGTTGGAATCAGATTAATATGCAAGTCTGTAGGCCTGAATACACCCTCAGAAGCGGGTGCCTGCTCAGCGGCTCCGGACCCATCCAAGTTAGAGACATCCGCGGGTTCCATATGTAAAGCATCTCACGGCATACTGGACTATGAATGGGTCTCCGTAGAGGCCTGCGAATCAGAAGTAGCGGGGATCAGGGGCTGCGAATGTGCCTCACTGAATACCGGCGAACTGGCGACTGGCTTAAGAGAAGTGTTGTCGGCAGTACTGGACCTCAACGGCCTGTCTCTGTCTTTTTCTTTGCGTTTTTTCGGTATTGCGGTAGTCGGATGGCTAACTGATATCATTTCTGGATAATTAAACCGATAACTGAAATATTTTGAAGCAAAAATGTACTGACGACAGATAGTGCGCTGATTAAATAAAGCACAAAACCGACAGCATGGTACGTTGTGGTCAGGGCCTAGGCAAGAAATACAGAACAAATGAAAATCCTTATGACGTATTTACTTCCCACAAGTAATACAATTATTAACTTTTACTGACATCGGTAAGGAGCAAGAAAATGTTTCCCCAATGGGGTACTTAGCTTTAAGTTGAAGACGTCGGTTCTGAAGCTCAAAAATGAAAATTTCAGGAGTCAGCCGACTGGCACTTGCGAACTGCTTCTGCTTCGGGCACCGCACAGCAAGAAAGACTGATGTAATGGCGTCGGCTGCATGTTTTATACCCCTGATGACCTGACGTTATGGAAGAAGGGACAGCAACTGATGCAGGACCCAAGACTTTGTTATTCAGGCAGACTGAGGGCAACCTGCCAGCAGATTACCCAAATGTAATGACTGCAACAGTGAAACACGATGAACATCTTATTATTGTTGTCCTCACCCCCTCCCAGGGGTTTAAGTATCCAAATCTACCATCAAATTCAGTGTATATGCACAGCTGCTGCTGTAGAAGAAATGGGCAGCTATGGACCTTCCCTACACCCTTCCTGCACATCCCTGGCTACTTTACCTACTGTCTTAACCGCTATGTGCCCCTTTTTTCACCACTTTCCTATCAATGCTTTTTTCTTTTCTTTTAAAGAAATTAGCATGGGGGTAAGTGAGAGTAAGCACTTTTAAGCAGCAGTAAGCAGGTTTCAGCCTGTTTGCACTGGGGTAAGCAGTGCTTACACAGGATAAGCAATTTAGAGGCTAAATGAGTGTAAGAATATTTAACCAGAAGTTAACAGTGCTTACCTCTGCACAAACCAGCGCAAACCCACTTCCAACTGCTCAAAAGTGCCTTAATCACTCTGTATCCAATGGCCCTTGTTCTGTCCAGCAACAAAATAAACAGCCTCTGCAAGTCTTGAACCTGGGACCCTGCACACCATAGACAAAATGATTTACCATTAAGCCATGTCAGATATCCATCTTCTTCAATGGGGTTGGGAGGATGGCCTAATGGTTAAGGTGTTTGCCTTACAAACACAAGGTACAGGGTTTGAATCTCACAGGGGATAATTGGCTAGGCTTAAAATGGCTTGCAAGGGCAGTTAGCCTAGTACTAATCTATAAACCTATCTTCTTCTTTTTTTCGGCTTTTCCCGGTTAGGGGTTGCCACAGCAGATCACCTGTCTGCTCATGATTGGCAGTAAAGTTTTACTGTGTAGAGTTGCCAAGCCGGCCATGTCAGATATACATAACACTGGTGTATTCACAAACATATCATCCAGCACAGTCAGTCAACAGTACAGAGAATGAATTCCAACATTTAGATGCATGTTTGTGTGTACATATTTTAATATCTAAACAGATACAACATATCTATATATGTAGATATATATATATGGCTTACTATCAATTTGTCAATCGCAACTTGTGTGATTTACAAAATGTTGAGCGAGCCATATGTCAACTCAAAAAATCGACACAAAAAATGTCGGAACTTACATCAGTGAATGCAATAAAGCATTTGCTGTTGTGAATTCCGATATTCCAAGACTGATTGCACTATAGTGGGAATTGGGAAATGTACTCTTACTCTCACTGTAGTGCGATCTCGGAATTTGTATATATAAGAGGGGGGGGTGCAGCCCCCCACATGGAGGGTGAAGTGGGGCTTGCCCCCCTGCAAACATGTAATGTAGTGTGGCAACTTTGACAGGCAGACAGTCTGGGTGTCTGCTTCTTGTTCTAAAATGTCGATATCGACATTTTCGGACATCTGGTTTGACATTTACGTCAGTCGATGTGCAAAACGACATTTTGGTTCGACAGCATGACTATTCTACTGTGTTACATAGGTTCATACTAGGCTATCTGCCCGAGGGCATTTACAAGCCTAGCCCATAGTTTTGTGGCTTACGCCACCCCTTTAGTATGGGGAACTATACCCATTATTTTGCTGTGCCTCTGTTGAGCAGTGACACTGAGGTAATCCCTGGGGTATATCTGCGATCTCCCATCCATTGGTCAAGATTTCTCTTGAACAAGGCCAGCGAGGTGCTCTGCCTCACATATACCGGGATTTTATTCCACAGCATAGGGAGTCTTTGGGTGATGAATCTATCCCTCCAGCACGTCCTATTAATAGCCGTGTCGAGGTTTAAGTCTCCGCCCTTGTGGCTCTGACGGATCTAGATTTTTGAGGTGAAGCATATTCATCAAATCTGGGTTTGACATGGCCTTGTATGTTAGGCAAAGGTCACCTCTGAGCAGCGTGCGACTGAATAGAGCTGGAGTTCTTTCAGTCGGGCAGCATAGGACAGATGTTTGAGACCCTTTATCCTTTTGGTGAGGAACTTTGTGGCCTCTCCAGCTGCTGCAAGTGTCGGGTCAGATACATTCGAATGGGGCATTGTACTCAATCATTGGTCTGATGAGTGATGAGTATAGGGAGACTATGACCTCCCTTGATCTAGATGAGAATCCCTTCATGATAAGGTGGGCAATGTAGAAGGTCTTCCTAACTACTTTAGCTACATGGGTGTCGAATGACAGACTACTATCAACCTGGGTCCCCAGGTCCCTGATAACTTCTTCTGTGCTCAGTGGATTGCCACCTATTTGGTAGCTAGGGGTAACCTTGTTTTTCCCAAAGGGTATGACTATGCATTTTTTGGCATTTAACTTTAGGCCATGGCTCTGGCACCAGTTATCCGTTTCTGTGAGACCCTTCTGAAGGATATCTGTGTCAGATGTGTTTTCTACTATGGCGCCCAGTTTGCAGTCTTCTGCAAACTTTGTCAGCCATGACCCTCCTGTGTTTGCTTGTACTTCGGAAAAGTAGATGCCAAACAAGAGTGGGCCCAGGACTGAGCCCTGTGGTACACCACTTGTGACAGGCTTTGAGTCTGACATGGCGCCAGCAACTCTGACCCTGTGGGTTCTGCACTCAGCCAGTTTGCAACCCATCTTGTGATGTATGGGTTAACATTTAAGCTGATGAGTTTTTCAATGATACCCGAGTGGGGTATTGTATCGAAGGCCTTCGCCAGATCGAGGTAGGCTGTATGGACTGCCTTTCCCTCAAGTTACAGTCGACAAATTGATAGTAAACCATATATATCAATATATATGAACATATATACATGTATATGCCGACATCTCTAGATATATATGTCTACATCTATATGTTTAAATATATACAGCAAGTTACATATATGTAAACAGATATATATATATATATATATATATATATATATATATATATATATATATATATATATACATATATATATATATATATATATAGATATATATATATATACATATATATATATATATATGTGTGTAGGTATATACGGGCATAGTTATATTTATGTTGGCAGATATATAGATACATATATATATATATATATATATATATATATATATATATATATATATATATATATATATATATATATAGACATACATCTGTAGATAACAATGGGAAAATAACTACAACATATATGTCCACATGCACCGTTAATGGGTTTGAAAGGCCCCAAACAATATACGTCTTGTACGAATAGGTATACGCCCCCCCCACAGCCAAACATGTCCACCCTGCAATGCACTACCAAGTGTTGCAGATCCCATAAACAGGACCTGACACAACATGGGCACAAGATGTTAACAGTACTACATCCCACCTGTACGATGTCAGGCTGGTATTGGTAACATATCATGCAGTACAGTCTGGCTCCCAAAGGAAATGTACAATGTGGAAGCTATCAACATCCCCAGGATACATATACACAGAGACATATATGCAGATACAGATATATATATATATATATATATATATGGATATATATGTAACTACACATACACACGCAGAGATATGTACAGTAAGATACATATGTAGAAGGTGCACAATATGGAACTGTCACTATACCTACAGTTAACACCTTAACAACTGGACACTGTATGAGACACCCATACAAATGACAATTGTTGCCTTCAACATATACCCACAGAGAGGTCATAAGATATAACACCACACACAGGTTTGCATAAATGGAAAACTTTATTTGTGTACTATTACAGTTTTATATGCCATGTCATATAGCTGTTCAGACACTGACATCCATATAAACAGAGTAATACAACTGTGAAATAGTTATGCTAATACAGTAGTCTGGAAAGGTTCATAAATATTGCTATCCAGGCCATCCCTTCAAATGGTATAATAGTAAAGACAGAATGGACCAAAGGATACCAAACAATCAATGGTAAGTAATGCAGGTGTATAGTTCAATATCCTCTGTCTACACTCTGTATACAATCACTAGCTTTTAAAGACTTCAGTTGACACAATGGGATGTAACTGTTACATAACAAGGCATAACTGACACCATCAAAAACACACTGACAAACAGAACAGTCTGTATGGCAGGAGGCAGTAGGCCTGGATTAACCCAATTTATGTAACTAATTTAAATATAAGTGTACTCTAATGTACTGTACACCCAGATACCTTAAGGCAGCTCACCCCTGATACCCCCACATTTTGTAACAGCCTAGGTTATTTATGGTACACCCCCCCAGACTCAATAATACAGGGACATATATCACTGTTACATATACTGGCCTCTGGAGTTCATAAGGGCACACATGTAGTGTATAGGTGAAGACCACACATATATGGCTCCAGCCCCACTGTATGTGTGGGGGATACAACAGCAGTGGACTGATGGCAAGAATTGCAGTGTGATATACTCACAGCCCACTACAGAGCAACCCCTGACAGCATGCCATATGTGCAAAACTTGGTATGTAGGTGGAGGACAGAGGCTGGAACACAGGCCCATATGTGGAAAACAGTTGCCATACACTAAGCAAGTTGCTGGTGTTACAGGATAGTCTGCAACATACCCTTATTCAGGGATTTGAGGTTAGAAAGATAAATGGATGTAGCCATGTACTGATAGCACTCAGCACACACACTGCCAGTGAAATATCTGACATAGGACCTGTGTGGTGGACAGACAAAACATGACAGGCACACCTCTGGCCATCAAGAGGATAGTCCCACAGATGAGAGCTATATAGACAGACTGCATTCTAAGGTAACCTAGTATGTACACACAAACTCTATAGCACCAGTACTATACAAAGTATAACACAACTCTACTCACACTCTGTCTGTAGTTCTGGAACCTCCTACAAATATGTAGCTGGCCTGAGTGTGCAGGTTCTCCTGTAAGAGGTATTGCTACCTGCTGTCTGTAACACTGATGCCCACACACAGGAAGGATGTCCATCACACAGGAAAGGTAAAGGGATTACACCCACATGATGTAGGGATTTATAGTAGGTGGTTGCCATGACAGTGGTAATTGAAGTACTACACAGCAAGCTGCATGCACTTAGCAAGTGGAGGACACTGATTGGTGCAGAGGCCATCCCCTGATCATGTGCATCACATACTAAAGCCATGCTGCAATCTGTTCAAAACAGCTCATTCCATTTACTGAAGAGAGAGAGAGAGAGAGAGAGATAAGGCAAAGGCATTTATTCAGCATTCATTTATCAAGACATCATTCCCACAACAGGTATGTGAAGTATATATACATATAATAAAATGTAGTGCCTGGTCCATATTAATGGGATAGATGATGTGGAATGATTTATATGTGCCATCAGGTGTTATTGTGATGATGTTCAAATGAACAACTGCTATGGACAATAGTGTTTGTCCTTGTGGGTAGTGGGCCATAGCTGTCAACTGTGCAGGCCAGCAATGACTGACAAGATGTAAGCCATCATAGTGTGTGTGTTGTGTAATGGGAAGTATGTATATTACATGGCCAATAGCTGGTGGTGAAAGTAATGCCATTATGATGGACACGTGGAACCCATGGCCCACCACCGGCAGGATACTCAGGTTAATCTGTAATGTAGCATGCTGGAATGCCATAGGTGTGTAATAGGGTTACCTGCAATCGGGTACTACATATACCCCCCTAATGTCAAGCTGTGTCCATATGTGGCACCTGTCTGTGTTGTAGCAAGGCAGAATAGTGCAGCTGTGCAGGAAGGTGTTGTGAGATTGTGAGTTGATGTCTGAATGTACCCCACATAAAGGTATGCATATGTGTGCATATGTAGTATATAAAGATATCTATGTATATCAGCATATATGTCCAAAAATATACAAATACCCATGTGTAGACATATATATGTGCACATATATACATTACATATATCTACACATACATAGATATATACCTATATGCACATTCTACATATATACAAACACACCCACAAACATATATGTCTGTAAAGACATGACCCCTATATTACTACCACAGTGATGAGTGCTATGTGCGAGGCACTAGCACACATAGCAATACACACAGATATCCACAGCTAGCAGTGTGTGCAACATGGATGGGGATGTCACATGTTAGTCCCTTGTTGGGACCACATTGTCCCCCGTCTGTGAAGTATGCAATGGGAATATGGGGAAGTATGGCAGGTACACTTGTGGAGGTGGTCAGGGTTGGTAGATATAGAGGACAGTCTACGGGGGTGGTATGTGACACATGTGGTGGGTAAGCACCCTGGATGGTGTGTGTGGTCTGTGATGTGAACGCTCCATGGGACCCAATATGGGCACAATGGGAACAAGCCTCCCATCCACTGCTACTCACAACAGCAGTCCACATCCTGAAGGTGCCTAGTCTAAAGGCTGAGCAGGAGGAGCATGTTGGCCCTGTGAATGTGTACTGGGTCCCTCAGACTGATGTAGCACTACCACATGTGTCTGTGGAGCCTGGTATGAAACAGACCCTAGACCTGACCTTAGGGGACAGGAACATGCCTGTGTGTGCCCTGGGGGGGGGGCAACATCCCCTGGGTTGGTTCCACCTGATGGTATTGCTGGACCAGTACATGAGGAGCCTCCAGGTTGGGACACACATGTGATGTGGCCAGGTATCATGGGCAGATGGGTTCGGAGAGGTAGTTCTACTGGCCAATAGAACATATACATGTTATTATGTCACTGTTATAGAGCATGCATATGTTGGTAGTAATAGTCTACACAATGCCAGTACATGTCCAACAGCATGCATAGATATCCCCAATAACACAGAATATCAGATGTGCAGCAATCCCAAAGCAGCCACACCACTGGCATATATGGAACCATAGTGGCCCTGACAATGGCAAGGAGGTGAATAGTCTGTAACAGGCCAGCAATTATAGTGTCCACACAGGGGACAGAAAGTGTGGTACAATACAATATCTGTCCCACTGGTAGGTGAGCTGTAGCCATACCTAAAGAGTTGTGTGTACAGTTTGTTAAAACTGATATGGTGGGGGGTGACAGAGATGTGTATTACTAACTGTGTAACCTTGCTGTATGAGTTGCTCAGACCTGTTTCCATCTTTATGTATTTCAGACAAGATGTCACATACATGGTTGCCCACCTATTCACAAGCAGAGAATGATGTGGTGATATCACACTTGATCCAGTACTATCCAGTGCTGTTTGGCAGGGCTGCACATGAGCAGCAGGAGTGGACCACCCTGTGGAATGACCTAGTCAACAGGGTCAATGATGTCGGACTGCACAACCACAGTTATGAGCAGGTTCGGCATTATTGTACTGACCTGCTTTGCAATGCCTGTTGGCATGCTACTGCAGTCCGGGAGGATCACATTGCCACAGGGGGGCCATGCCATCCATCCCCCCTGACACATGTGGAGGAGCTCCTGACCATCCTTGTGGCACCTGGCTGTCCAGCCAGCCGTCAACTGCTGGACACCTTGTGGAGGTGGGTGTCACCCATACACCGGCTGAGGAGCATGCAGGTAAGGATACAGGGCACATCAGTAGACCACTGTTATGTATACATCTGCATTGATACAGGAAGATCATGCATATCTGATATGTCATAGATATATTGTGTTGCTGCATTGTAGTGATAAACAGATGTCCAGATGTGGTAGTATTGTGGGAATGTACAGTTGATGTATTGTAATACTGCACCCACCCTGTAACACTGCCACAGGTGTGGCCACTGACATTGCATCTGTCACCCTCTTATGTAGGTCCCGCCGGGATACCACCAAGGCAGCAGCCTGTAGCTGGTGAGTATGTTTTATGTAGATGCTTGACAACACACCGATCATGTAATGGCGATGGTATATTCCATGCACACATCTAACACACCTACCCTGAATGCATGCTGTACATGTGCATGTATTGTTGCTGTGAAATGCACAGTCTCACAGGGATGACCATGATGAGTTATTGGAAGGGTATGTCAGACACCTGCATGATAACTAACATCCTTTCATTGTGGAATGTGTCCACAGGGAGTAACATACTGGTGGTAGACATGGCCTACAGGAGGGACATGCTTGGAACAACACCCTTATACAGTGAAACACCAGTGTAGATACCTGTAGAACAATGGCAACTGCTGCAGAGATACACTATGGCATAAGGCATTACAGTAGTCCATATTATCAGCTGGGTCTAGGCTGCAACATGTGGTGTTCAGTGTATGGGACACTGCAAAGTAACACACATGTGTAGGGCTTACTTGTCGTGCATCTGCATAAAGGCTGAAGGAGGGGGGGGGGTTCAGCATGGCACACCAGTGCACTGCATCAGGGATCCTAAGGATGCTAGGAATGGCTCTATCTGCACATAGTCAGGTTCAGGACCTGTGGCAGCTGTAACCCTACCCACACAGCAATAGTGACGGCAGTGTGTGAACACCATGGGATGTGCACATGGGTAGACCTTGCAATCATGCAGAATAGGGGGACATGTGTAGGGCAGACTGAACATACACTGGCAAATGCAGATGGCCCATGTTGGTATACCCCTGCCAGGAGTAGTGACTGCTGTAGTACACACAACAAGAGGTGCGATAAACCATCATGATAAGGGTGTGCACACGGTGTGTATGCATTGCGGTCAGCAGCTGCACACCTAACACAATCTGTGCAAGTACAGGACATATGTCACATATCAGGCTCGAGTACAGCTAAGATATGCAGTGATGTGGTCCCATGGCAGATCAAGGATGTGAATGTCATATCAATAAAAGTGTGTTCACCCCACCATAGCCACGGTATGCTCTTATGGTTGTCAGTGTAATAGTTTTGGAGTGGTAAAGGTTTTGAGAAAGGTAGTGAAGAACAACAAATTTGTGTCCAATCTTTCATCTGTTGAAACAATTTATTACATCAGTTAAGAGGGGATGCTAATATTAGGGTGATGAAACCTGACAAAGGAGGCGGAATTGTTTTGATGAATCATATAATATATGAAGCCAAAATGTTTCAGTTACTTTTGGACACTTCTAAATATGGTAATGTATCCAAAAATGAAATTCACATTGGTACAGAAGAATCTACTCCACCTTATATGATTTGTTTTTGGAAGGATTTATAGATAAGGATTTATTTGATTTCTTACACAATGATAAACCAAAAATTCCTTCAATTTTTGGTATTCCAAAAGTTCATAAAAATTACAAGGATCCCCCCCTGCGTCCTATAGTAGCGGCTGAAGGTTCAGCTATTTCCCCATTAGCTAGTTTTATTGATGTTAAATTGAAAAAATCCATGATGAAGCATGTTTCATTTTTAAAAGATTCCTGGGATTTCTTACAAAAAGTTAATAACGAGTTGTTTAAAGAAGATCTTATTTTTGTTACAATAGATGTAGTGGACCTTTTTGGCTCCATCCCACATGACATAGGTTTGGAATGGTTTGAAGAAGCCATTAGAGGTTCCAGGGACATATCAGATTATGAAATTTACATTTGTACCATATTGATGGAAATGGTGCTTAAACATAACTATATATTCTTCCAAGGAGAATATTTCCAACAAAAGAGTGGAGTAGCGATGGGAGCAAGATGTGCTCCCATATATGCCAATATGGTACTCAACACCTGGGAAAGTAATTTCATTTTTAACAGTACATACAAGGACAGTTGGTGTTTATACAAACGTTATCTAGATGATATAGTTATTCTATGGACAGACACCAAGGATAAGTTAGATGAGTTTTTACAGTACATTGGTAATACTACTGAATTTTTAAAATTTACATATGAAATTGGCCTTTGGGAAATTAATTATCTAGATGTAACTTTAATTAAAGATGAGGATCATTTCAAATCAAGAATATTTAGGAAGAAAACTTTTTCCAACTGTTATTTACATTTTACTAGTGGACATCCTATCCACCAAAAAAGAAGCATTGTGAAAGGTCAGTTTGTTAGGATTTCAAGAATGACCTCCAACGATTTGGATTTTAACAAAGAGACTGAATTTGTGGTTCAAATGTTTCTAGAAAGGGGATACCCCTTAGACTTTATTATAAAGATAAAGGATGAAGTAATTAGGGGAAGAGAAAACAGATTTCAACCTATTTTAGGAAAAGGAGTTCTAGATTTTGTACATGGTGACAACAACACCATTACAGAGGCCCTAGATACCCCTAATAAAACTGATAAGAATTACAATAGAGCTTTTATTACAGATTTTAATGGAGATGGTGGCATCATCCAAAAAACTTTTGTGAAAGAATGGGATAAATTTACTAGAATTAGTGATCTTGGGCTACAAGAGACTATACCCCTCAAGTTTATTTTCAGAAGGGGACGCAACATAAAAGATTGCTTGTTGCCTATACCTAACGTGAAAAAGAAAACAGTTAAGCCTAATGGCACTTTTTCATGTAAAATGTGTGCGCAATGCCCTTGGATGGCTGATACTACAAGTGTTTTTATTGAAGCTAGGGTAAAGGAAATAAAAGCCAAGTCCCACAATACTTCTGATTCTGTAGGAGTGGTTTACATTGCTATATGTAAGGTTTGTTTGAGTTTTTATGTTGGCAAAACTGAAAGAAAGATTAGAAGAAGAATATATGAACATGTTAATGATATAAAAAATAAGAAAATAACCAATGCGTTATACAAACATACACACACCTGCCCCCTAGCAAAATACACTTTTTTTATTATAGAAGAAATACAAAAAGATGAGAGGGGTGGGTTATGGGAAACAAAGATTGAATATCAAGAATTGTATTGGCAAATTATTCTTGAAGCAAATAGGTCCCCAGGACTAAATGACAATGTTTCCCTTGCCCCAGTTTTAAAAATGAGGGCTGCTAGATTGTGAAGGTCCACCACAACATTCAATTTTAAAAAAATTAAAAACATTTTTTAAAAATTTTAAAATCCTAACATTCATGCTATATTAAAATTTTAAGTCATTTTTTAAAGTTATATTTATAACTATATATATTTATACATTTTTTACTTACACTTTCTATTATGTTGGACATACATTATATATTTAAATTATTATATAATAGTGTTGTAAGAATTTATTTGATCTTTTGTAATATTTCATTTTATATTTTAAGATTACTTTTTTGAAATATTTTAGGCAATACACACAATTTTATGAAATTATTGTTTTTATGGGTTTGTATGAAATGATAATTTCAGGATTCCTGTTATTCTCAGGATACTTGCTATTTCCACTTTGATCACTAGATGGGAGTATTTGCAAGCATTTCTACAGTAAAGTAGGTTGAACTCTTTCTGCTTTTATGTTTATATTTATAGTTTCTGCTTTCTTAAACCCCAGTGAGAAAATCATATATATATTTATATTTATATATTCAATGTTACTCATTTTTATGTATATATTTTTATATGAAGCTATACATTTTTTTATATGAAGCTATACATTTTCCCCGCTCAGGATGCATTATTTATTCATGAGATGTTCAACAATTGGCTTATTTGAATTTTTGGCATACTATATATATGTGTGTTTTTAAAGCTGTTTTTTTTGTCTGATGAAGTCTGTTGCATTGACGAAAAATGTGTTGTGATTGTCTAAGTGTTTCACGTTTGTGTTTGGGCTGCTTCAATAAACCTTGCCATTCTACTTCAGCTGTCCGGTGCCTGGCTTCTCTTCTATTCAGTTCTTTGTGGATTGTTTATCAGTTTGCGTTTTGCACTGTTATTCCATTTCTTTGGGTTATTAGTTTTCGTTATGGAAGGAGAGGAGAGCTTTTCACCAGTTTCCCCGGTAAACCAGGAAGTCCAGATAACTAAGGGGAAAGAGATTCCTGCACTCATTGGTCAGCTGAGTCAGCTGCTTGATTTACTGACTCCACTATGCGACTCACTTATCTGTAACAGTGCTATACCTTCGTTACCAGGAAACCAACGTGCCTTCAATCAGAACGGGCAGGCAAGTGGTGATATGCCTGGTGGAGCATTTGGAAGGCTACATTCTAGCCCTTTGGGAACTTTGGACTGAGGAGACAATATACCGAATATATTTCGTAATAGAGGTGACAATGGGAATTTGGGTGAGCGAAATGAAGTACGGAGGAGAGAAGTCACAATGCCTGACCAACAAGGTGACTCTTCAGTCAATATTTTAACTTTAAAAGACTGGCTCAAGCAAAAAGGAGACTTGGGTTATTATTTTGTTAAGGATGATGGACATTTTGCTACATATGCTGGCAACTTAAACATATTGAATGACTTGCTGTTTAAATATAAAATTTTAAACATTGACAACATATATTTGAGAGAATGTTTGCATCAGAAATTGGTCCCGAAGGGCCTACATGTATACAAATTTCCAAATAATGTGGCAGTTGGTTCATCCTTCCACACTTTACTTTTGAATATGTTTGATAACTGGGGTTTTGATTTAATAAGGGCAATAATTAAAAATAATGAAGACGAAATGGGTAAACTTATGAAGCAGATTGAGACCACAAACGAACGTATTACGAATGACCTTTTATTTACTGTTGATGAAGAGAAAAATAAATATTTTGATTTAAGGAAAGTTATAGATTCTAAATGTGATAAAATACTAGAAAGGAAGAAGAAAAAAATTAATAGGGACATATTTGAGTATCAAAATCATGTACATTACCCTAAACCTAGGGGTACCTTAAATTATGCTACTAGGGGTGGTTTGGATCAAAATGGTTACAATAAGGACCCAGAAACCTATTTGTACACTGAAGACCAATTGGACCCTTTAGAATTTTCCCCACTCTGGAGATCAGAGAGAATAAGGAACCAGAGGGAAGGGAATTTTCAGCAGAACGAATGGAAGGGGAGGGGGATAAGGTAATCCACTCACCTGATATATATTATGGGATTGAAAATTTTGAAAAGGTGGAGATGGTGGAAGAAGTGAGTTTTTTAGATAATATAGTTTGCACAAACAGTGAGTTTAGGAACTTTAACATTTTCAACTATACTGAGTTGAATATTGATAAAATATATTTTAGTTTATTTTCTAAAGGGTTAAATTTTGTCCCAAAGAAAAAATGTGATATTAGCAAACTTGTGATTGATTTAAAAATATTTCTTAGAAAAGTTAATTTTGAACTGATTTTTCGTGAAGGCCAATCATGTGGAGACACATCCAATGAGCTAAGGAAGAAAAGTATTTGGAATCCACCTATTCATGCACAATTGAAAAATTTTGAAGTACTAGTTGAAAATGAGTTAAGAAAGGTAGTGAAGAACAACAAATTTGTGTCCAGTCTTTCATCTGTTGAACACAATTTATTACATCAATTAAGAGGGGATGCTAATATTAGGGTGATGAAACCTGACAAAGGGGGCGGTATTGTTTTGATGAATCATATAATGTATGAAGCCCAAATGTTTCAGTTGCTTTTGGACATTTCTAAATATGGTATTGTATCCAAAAATGAAATTCACATTGGATACAGAAGAATCTACTCCACCTTATATGATTTGTTTTTGGAAGGATTTATAGATAAGGATTTATTTGATTTCTTACACAATGATAAACCAAAAATTCCTTCAATTTTTGGTATTCCAAAAGTTCATAAAAATTACAAGGATCCCCCCCTGCGTCCTATAGTAGCGGCTGAAGGTTCAGCTATTTCCCCTTTAGCTAGTTTTATTGATGTTAAATTGAAAAAATCCATGATGAAGCATGTTTCATTTTTAAAAGATTCCTGGGATTTCTTACAAAAAGTTAATAATGAGTTGTTTAAAGAAGATCTTATTTTTGTTACAATAGATGTAGTGGACCTTTTTGGCTCCATCCCACATGACATAGGTTTGGAACTGTTTGAAGAAGCCAATAGAGGTTCCGGGGAGATATCAGATTATGAAATTTACACTTGTACCGTATTGATGGAAATGGTGCTTAAACATAACTATATATTCTTCCAAGGAGAATATTTCCAACAAAAGAGTGGAGTAGCGATGGGAGCAAGATGTGCTCCCATATATGCCAATATGGTATTCAACACCTGGGAAAGTAATTTCATTTTTAACAGTACATACAAGGACAGTTGGTGTTTATACAAACGTTATCTAGATGATATAGTTATTCTATGGACAGACACCAAGGATAAGTTAGATGAGTTTTTACAGTACATTGGTAATACTACTGAATTTTTAAAATTTACATATGAAATTGGCCTTCGGGAAATTAATTATCTAGATGTAACTTTAATTAAAGATGAGGATCATTTCAAATCAAGAATATTTAGGCAGAAAACTTTTTCCAACTGTTATTTACATTTTACTAGTGGACATCCTATCCACCAAAAAAGAAGCATTGTGAAAGGTCAGTTTGTTAGGATTTCAAGAATGACCTCCAACGATTTGGATTTTAACAAAGAGACTGAATTTGTGGTTCAAATGTTTCTAGAAAGGGGATACCCCTTAGACTTTATTACAAAGATAAAGGATGAAGTAATTAGGGGTAGAGAAAACAGATTTCAACCTATTTTAGGAAAAGGAGTTCTAGATTTTGTACATGGTGACAACAACACCATTACAGAGGCCCTAGATACCCCTAATAAAACTGATAAGAATTACAATAGAGCTTTTATTACAGATTTTAGTGGAGATGGTAGCATCATCCAAAAAACTGTTGTGAAAGAATGGGATAAATTTACTAGAATTAGTGATCTTGGTCTACAAGAGACTATACCCCTCAAGTTTATTTTCAGAAGGGGATGCAACATAAAAGATTGCTTGTTGCCTATACCTAACGTGAAAAAGAAAACAGTTAAGCCTAATGGCACTTTTTCATGTAAAATGTGTTCGCAATGCCCTTGGATGGCTGATACTACAAGTGTTTTTATTGAAGCTAGGGGAAAGGAAATAAAAGCCACGTCCCACGATACTTGTGATTCTGCAGGAGTCGTTTACATTGCTATATGTAAGGTTTGTTCGAGTTTTTATGTTGGCAAAACTGAAAGAAAGATTAGAAGAAGAATATATGAACATGTTAATGATATAAAAAATAAGAAAATAACCAATGCGTTATACAAACATACACACACCTGCCCCCTAGCAAAATACACTTTTTTTATTATAGAAGAAAGACAAAAAGATGAGAGGGGTGGGTTATGGGAAACAAAGATCGAATATCGAGAATTGTATTGGCAAATTATTCTTGAAGCCAATAGGTCCCCAGGACTAAATGACAATGTTTTCCTTGCCCCAGTTTTAAAAATGAGGGCTGCTAGATTGTGAAGGTCCACCAACCATTCAATTTTAAAAAAAATTAAAAAAAAATTTTTTTTTAATTTTAAAATCCTAACATTCATGCTATATTCAATTTTTAAGTCATTTTTAAAGTTATATTTATAGCTATATATATTTATACATTTTTTACTTACATTTTCTATTATGTTGGACATACATTATGTATTTAAATTATTATATAATAGTGTTGTAAGAATTTATTTGATCTTTTGTAATATTTCATTTTATATTTTAAGATTACTTTTTTGAAATATTTTAGGCAATACACACAATTTTATGAAATTATTGTTTTTATGGGTTTGTATGAAATGATAATTTCAGGATTCCTGTTATTTTCAGGATACTTGCTATTTCCACTTTGATCACTAGATGGGAGTATTTGCAAGCATTTCTACAGTAAAGTAGGTTGAACTCTTTCTGCGTTTATGTTTATATTTATAGTTTCTGCTTTCTTAAACCCCAGTGAGAAAATTATATATATATTTATATTTATATATTCAATGTTACACATTTTTATGTATATATTTTTATATGAAGCTATACATTTTTTTATATGAAGCTATACATTTTCCCCACTCAGGATGCATTATTTATGCATAAGATGTTCATCTATTGGCTTATTTGAATTTTTGGCATACTATATATATATATATATATGTGTTTTGAAAGCTGTGTTTTTTTGTCTGATGAAGTCTGTTGCATTGACAAAAAACGCGTTATGATTGTCTAAGCATTTCACGTTTGTATTTGGGTTGCTTCAATAAACCTTGCCATTCTACTTCAGCTGTCCGGTGCCTGGCTTCTCCTCTATTCAGTGCTTTGTGGATTGTTTATCAGTTTGCGTTTTGCACTGTTATTCCGTTTTTTTGGGTTATTAGTTTTGGAGTGGTCATACATGGTCTGTTCATGTTGACAGCTGTAAATCAGGCATCAGGCATTCATCAATGACAACTGTCCACATATCATCCCAGGTATATGTTGTTGAAAAACACAGGGGCTGTCAGAAGTAAAGCTGACATAACTGACACAGTACTACACATTCAACAATAGGTTGTACACCTGTGAGTTGTGGTGCACAGTACATGGCAGGGTGCAGATCAGGTGCACAGCAGTACTGTGTACATGGGTGCAGTGGTATCCAGGTGAAGGGGGTATCACCTAGTGTCAAAGAACATGCATCACACACATGTATACAGTTGCTAGCATGGATTGACTATAGCTGAACTGCATGCTGTTCTGTACCATATGTTCTGCATGTTGACAGATGGGTAGTAGGAGGACTATGTGTACTATCATTGTGCAACCTCACCTGTATGTGTGTGTGTATGCATACTGGTGGTTAGTTAGTTTGTCTGCAGGGTCACTCTGGTGAAGTGAAGGGAGGTAGATGCATGTAGGATGTGTGTGTGCATGTGTGTGTTTGTGTGGGTGGCCATGCATGCACATGTGTGATTGTGGGGTGTTCATATGGCTGTACCTCCCTTTGGGACCATGCAGTACATGGACATGGACTGCCACATTACACAGCAGGAATACCTGTCATGTGTGTAACCACAGGACAGCACATAGTATAATATGGTTTGTAGCATAGAACAGGCATCCAGAGAGAAGGTAGACACCAGGTACACCCTTAATATCGGAGTCAGCAGAGAGGTCTCCTACAACCCACGTATGCAGCACTACAGATGAATTGGGGAAGGACTAGTCAACACCAGAGAGTGTATCCAAATATTACAGCTGTCACATGATAGGCTGAAGAAGCAGCATATCTGGTATGTACTGAGCATTACATACACATGACACACCAGTGCAAGATATTATTGATATAACATAGTAGCCAACACATATAGGGGCCATGCACATTATGTCTGGACATACAGAGGGTGCATACCGAATGACAGCAGTGAGGCCATGTAAAACCACTACACACAGGTCAGGCAGGTAAAGTAGTAAAAGGTCTTGTGTTGTGGCCGCTGGTGTGGGCATTTGGAGGACTGAGATGTTAATGAGTGGTATCAATGTGTGTATGTTAACAAGTGTAATGCAGGATGGGGTAACGCATGGACATATACGTGGGACTGTCTGTAAAGCCATGGACAGGTAGGTATTACGGAGATATGTGTGTTTGTTTGTGTGTGTGTGTGTGTGTGTGTGTGTGTGTGTGTGTGTGTGTGTGTGTGTGTGTGTGTGTGTGTGTGTGTGTTTGTACTATTAGGCAATGCTGTACAGGTTTTAAAGTGCATTTATTTTTTTCCCCCACATGTGGTGAGGTGGGTCAGGGTCCCTCCTGCATGCAATCTGATGTTGGTGTCCATACAGACATCGAAGATGATAATAGTACTGTTGAGACACAGGTGGGGTTGTCAGGGGCCGACACTGTGCCAACATTTGACATCCCCCTTTTAGACACTCCAAGCCTGCATGCAGTTTCAGTGCCTACACATAACCCATTACCAGTGGCCATACCGGAGGAACAGCTGGCTTTTGGTGGCAGTGCACAGAAAAGTGTGGTAACCATGCCTACTGCATCTGGTTGCAGCAACCATAGCCAGATGTCCACCAGGGCACCAAATACGTGGATGTCCCAGGGTGCGCATGGTAGGGCCACTGGACATCATGTCCCTGGCATAGGTGACATAGCTGGTACCAGCAGGCGCATGTTTCAGGCTGTCATGGCGGTGCAGGCATGTATAGAACATTACATCAGACAGGGTCTGAGGATGCAGTGGGCAGCTCTCGCATCTGTAAGTGACAACCTCCATGAAATGTCGGGTGCCATCCGTGCTTATACCGAGCACATGGATAGATGACATGATGAGATGATGGACCTCATCGGCTGTGGTGTGTCCATGCTTCAACGTGTGGTGGGGATGAGGCAACGCCCACGTGGATGTGGGCCAGCAACACCAACAGCTGGCAGTCAACGTGGACATGCTAGGACACCAAGGGCCTGCTGTAGTGGCAGTAGTAGCCCTGGCAGTGTGAGGGGTGTGCTGTCCACACCACACCACAGCAGGCCACGTGCACGTGGTCCTGGCCAGTCCCAGGAGGGACCTGGTACCAGTGGACTATTTTCATCAGCAGGTGAGAGTAGCACATCGAGGCCTGTACCTGGACGTGCCCGTGGAACCCCTGGTAGGCACAGTCCACATGTCCATAGCCAGAGGCAATGAACTGCACATCCTGCAAGGTATGGTCTGCAGTGGTTCATAAACACTTGTGTAGGGCAGCCACATGGCAGAACTGTGTGCATGCATACCCATACAATATGCAAACACATCTAGGGCAACCCCATCGGTACACACACCACATCACCTCGCCCAGCTCTCCACAGTACACCCCTCACCCACACACATGGTGTCAAATGTATGGCCGACCCTTGGCCTCTAGCAAACCAACATCACACCCAGTGCATATAATGATACCTGTGCCACATCCCTGTCATCCATAGCATCAATGCAGGGACAGGCTGATATGGTTCTGATGCACATGGTGACTGTACAACAGTGTACCACAGTACTGCAGTGCAACATGTTGTGGGGAGTAGAGTGTAATGCATATATGGCAGGTAGTGTAGCCATCCAGCAATGACACCTTATAGCTGTTAGTTACACTGGTTAGATGTGGTCTCTTTAATGTTATCCATATGTGTTGTAGGTGTACATGTGGCAGCACTAGGATGCTCTGTGCATATGATGATACCCGTGCCACATCCCTGTCAACCATACCATCAATGCAGGGATAGCCTGATATGATTCTGATGCACACGATGACTGCATTACAGTGTACCACAATACTGCAGTGTAACATGCTGTAGGTAGTAGAGTGTAATGCATATATTGCAGGTAGTGTAGCCATCCAGCAATGATGCCTTATAGCTGTTAGTAACACCGGTTGGATGTGGTCTCTATAATGTTATCCATTTGTGTTGTAGATGTACATGTGTCAGCACGAGGATGGTCTGCACTCATATTCCACAATGGGGTATGTCACTGTGGTGACATCATGGCTGTGACTTATCTGGGGTACAGGTGAACACATGTCACAGGTTACTAAAACGGTTATTGCCTGTGCCACATGGACGGGTGAGGTGTGTCCCAGGTTACATGTTGCATGCAGAACATACCCAGACATGTACAGTATGCTAATGGGGGTTGTGATGGGTGTATTTGGACAATACATAGTGTGACATACTGTCATATACACATTTACAGACACATAACAGCCAGGCACACATACAAGATACCAGGGCCTATCACTGCTAACTAACCTGACCATGTGCCCAATGTGTTACAGGTAGGCTGCACACATCACATGCATAACTGGCTTGGATTGTGATAACAGTTACCTGTATGGCTGATGGTGACAGTGGTGACCATAACGTGGTACATGGGATATATACCGGCTGTACCTTGGTGTAATGACAGTGCACACAGTACCCACATCTCCCAGTGGATATTGTACTCCCTGAACCCCATGATGACACTCTGCCATACCCACCATCATATATTGGCCAGGACTCCGATACAACCCATAGTATACCCCAACAGTGGTACTACAGGGATATTCATCTCATGCACATGTCACACATGTAGTAGGGTGTTGCATTGTCATGCCTCACCTATGGGCAGCAACAACACTATCTGTATTACTGTGTGGCAATGGGTATAGTAATAGGAGTATATGGCCTCGGAATGCTGTCCCGTACAGATATACAAACATGCACACCTACACTCACATGCCAGAACACAATGGGTATCCCATGCCTATCACCCCATTTGTAAAACACTGTTCTGCTGGTACTGCAAGGCTCATGTAGCCGGTATGGGGGGAGCTTAACAGGGTACATGTAATGCCCCATACAGCAGTAGCCACGACTTACTATGGCAATAGGTGTTGCATTGGTTGTGAAGGCCCTCATGGAATTCTCAAGTACAGGTGTGTTAACACACAGACACTGCTATACTCAGTCATGCACATATACACATATGTCAGTACAGGGGTAAATCCCTGCAGGTGGTCATAACTGTGTACCTAGCTATTGTCCAAGGGGATATGGGTTGTGTATGGGTTGTGTGTACAGTGTTATCCTGCCATCTGCCAGGTGGCAGTGGGCATCTTTTGACAGACAATACTGTCATGATCCTCAGGGTGTGAGTGACATGTATCAGCCAATCCTCCATGTGCCTCCTGCACATGGCCACTGAGGTGATCAAGTTGGCATATATGCAACATGCATTACAACACATGATTATTGTCAGTGATGGTGACCTGTACCCAAGCATGTTCAATTAACTGTGGTAGTAGCACTGCCTTAACCCCTCTATATCTGACAGCCCTTGTTCTGCCCAGCAACAAAATTGCCCTTGCAGGTCTTGAACCTAGGACCTTGTACACTAATGTCACAAAACTTACCCACTTCAACATGACCACTGTGAAGACAGCTGTTGTTTTACCAATATAGCTCTCAATACACATATTGAGTAGTATCGAACAATTGCCTTTACTTCCTAAATTGTGTAGTCCTTGTTATTAATATGACTGTTGTATCACATATGTTGTTTTATCATAATGTACACATAGTTGATACATACAGTGAGATACATCTGGGAGGGTATGCACAACTGTGAGGTTTACACATGACAGGAATATGGTTATATACATATAATAGGTCTATATATGTCTACATGTAAATACACATGTATACTCATACATATGTCTGTATACACATTAAAACATCTAGGACAGCCATATCCACACACACACTGTAAAGCCAACATTACTCCAATTGCGGTATAGCAGCACTTACAGTCTGTAGTCAAGTCAGGCACATCCCCCTCCTGTGTGTTGGCCTATTTCCACAGTGTATGTTGTTAAAGGTAAATCCCCAATCCATCTGTGATGCTGTTTGCCAAACAACAGATCTAGTTCCTGCTCACAGTGCATGAAAAGGCCCAACAGAACATGATGTTCCTAGATATTGGAGTGTGTTTCCATGCAATTGGCTCTGGGAATATTACCACAGCTATTCCACATGCAATCAGCTAGAGGAGGGCTGCAATTCATGCAGAGGCCATCAGCTGATCATGAGCATCACTTACAATACACATGCTGCTGCCTAAGCAAAGCAGGTGTAGGTCTCCACATCCATCAGAGAGGGAGTGAGAGAGGCAGACAGAGGCAAAGTAAAGTCAGGGAGGGGTGGAAGAGTAAAACTTAAACATGTGTGTGTAATACACATACCAGCACAGGATATCAAACCCCTAATGACTATATAGTGCTATCACATTTCTATGCAGTTATCGGATGTGCCACATAGGTTATATGTTGAGGGGCCCTCAAAACATATGTGATGATGAGTGGCATCTGCAACAGGGATATGGTAGCTATACAGTAGGTGTAGTACACGTGCCTGTCCGCATGAACAGGTGCCAGTATCAACACAGCCGCACTCTCACAGGGATGCACACACATTGAAGCACATGGCAGGGCCAGGAATGCAACACATCACCAGTGAGATTGCCACAACACATTACTGTGCAGGTATTCCATGCACCACAGGGGTCATACAGAGGTTATATAGGCAAAGGGTATGTGGAGGTGTCTGACATTGGACAGCATGCTTCAGTATGCCAATGGGGTTGTAGTAAGTGTGAATGTGATCATACAACACACACACACACACACACACACACACACACACACACACACACACACACACACACACACACACACACACAGCATGCCAGTACTGACATGCATGAGTGCATTGCTTCATGAGTGTGTGTAGTAGTTGACTGTGCCAGACAGCTGTACAAGGCTAGGGTATGGGTATACCTTGGCATCAGCCCACATGACAATGGTCTGCATTGTATCTCAGGGGTGTAGTTTCTGGATTTGCCCACACAGGTGGGTATTGTATTCACCATCCAGTCACCTGGGTGACTATTGTGCTGTGCATTGCTTGCCATGTATGTGTTCCTTAGTCCATGACACGGACAGTGTCTGGGATGTGTACACCTCCCACATGCATGTACAGTGACATGTGGAATTGTACCTGGGGTGTCTGGCCCATGTTGTGTACACAGATTATCATCAGATGTGCCGGTCCTGGCCTCATGTGGTGGGAACTGGTAATGGACAGCAGGTTTACCCTGCACCTACATTGATAGCATGATACTGGCATTCCCTGGTGTCAGCAGCATCAGTCCATACATGGCATGTTTTCAGCCATGGTATGTCCTTTGTGGGTCACATGTGATGGCACCACAGGTATTGCAGGTGTCCAGTGGGGAACATGAGGAAGGTGCACTGTCAGCATGTACATGCCTATTGGACAGATGGACAGGGTACCATGCCCTCTGTAGCACACTGCAATCATACCATAGTTACTATCAGTGGGCAATATGCAGGGTACTGCCAACATAGCAGCTGTTGCATAGGCAAGTGTGTGTGTGTGTGTATGAGGCATTTGTTGAGAGTGTTCACTGGGTAATACTATGGTTGATAACTTTGTTTGCCTGACCTTGATGTCACATGTATGGGTATGGATTTGCACCCCAGCCTCTCAGCTATTTCACATCTGTTATCCCTGTACGGCGGACATTGTGATCCATACTAGGGCCACCATATAAGAAATTTGCAAAGCCCGCTCCACATTGAGCCCAGCTGTTACACACTCACAACCGCCTACACACAGGATACGAGTTACAAACACAGACACACACATGTACACACACACACACACACACACACACACACACACACACACACACACACACACACAAACACACACAGCTGTCATGTCTGCGATTAGAACTCCTACCTAACTAGTTTATTACACTACAGCACTATGCAGTTATAGAATGTGCCACAGAGATTACTGGAGTACTGCTTCCCCAAAGGTGTATTTCACATTGGATGACATCAGCAGGATTGCCAAAGTAGGGCATTCGGATTGCAGTGAGTGTGGCTAGGCTAAAATGCATTGCTCCCTACACAGACATTGAAACACACACAAAACATCCCCAACCAACATGTGTGGGAATAAGAACCATTACCAGAGTTCTATATCACACTACAGCATGAAGCTCTTATAGGACACACCACGGGGATTACTGGAGTACTCCTTCCCCAAAGGTATATTTCACAATGAATGACATCAGCAGGATTGCCACAGTAGGGCATTTGAATTGTAGTGAGTGTGGCTGGCTAAAATGCATTGCTTCCTACACTGACATTGAAACACATGCACACACACACACACACACACACACTTGCCATGTCTGGGATTAGAACTCCTACCTAACCAGTTAATTACACTACAGCAGTACACAGGTATATGACGCTCCACAGAGATTACTGGGTTGCAGCTTTTCAAAAGGTGTATTTCACAGTGTATGACATGAGCAGCCTTGACAAAGTAGGGCATTTGAATTGTAGTGAGTGCGATTAGCCTAAAAAGCATTGGTCTCTACACAGACAGTGACACGCACACACACACACACACACACACACACACACACACACACACACACACACACACACACACACACACACAGTTGCCATGTCTGGGATAGTGTTTTCCAAAAAGTGTATTTCACAGTGTATGATATCAGCAGCATTGACAAAGTAGGACATTTGAATTGTAGTGCATGTGACTAGCCTAAGAAGCATTGCTCTCTACACAGATGGTCACACACACACACACACACACACACATACACACACACACACACACACACACACACACACACACACACACACACACACACAGTTGCCATGTCTGGGATTAGAACTCCTACATAACTAGTTTATTACACTACAGCAGTATGCAGGTATAGGACGCGCCATGGAGATTAATGGGGTAGAGCTTTCCAAAAGGTGTATTTCACAGTGTATGACATCAGCAGCCTTGACAAAGTAGGGCATTTGATTTTAATGAGTGTGACTACCCTAAAAAGCATTGCTCTCTACACAGACACACACACACACACACACACACACACACACACACACACACACACACACACACACACACACACACACACAGTTGCCTTGTCTGGGATTAGAACTCCTACCTAACTAGTTTATCACACTACAGCAGCACGCAGTTATAGGAAGCACCACAGAGATTACTGGCCTACACCTTTCACAAGGGTGTATTTCAAAGTGGATGACCTCAACAGGCTTGTCATAGTATGGCTATGGGGAGGGCAGTGTGTGTGCATGGACCATAACCCATTCATCTAGATGTTGACACTCCACATGCGGGCACATGCATGGTTATATTCCACAGGTACATGTATACAACTGCTAGATGACTACTTCCTTGTACAGTCATGTTGCACAGCTAGCACTTGCACCACATAGTCCATCATGCTGACAGATACCAGTGGCTAAGGTCTACTGTGAGTAACATCTGAACCTCATGTGGTTGTAGCCATTTGGCTGTGTGCTGGGTGGAAGAGGTCTCATAATGGATGGCCCCTTGTGACAGTCACTCTCTTCCACACAGCTGTGTATGTCTACTTTTGGCTTATTATAGTGTGTTGTCCTTGGATATATGCTTGCATTCCTATCCAGTGTGTGTGCAAATCATTAGTGCTGCATACTGAGGAGTGTCTGCACTAACATCTGCAAATGCAAGATATGTCTGGTCCACTGCTGTTTGCAGACATAGCCTTCATTTGTTGTTGGCTGACATTAACTTCATTTCTCTAAGTGTGTGAGCATGCCCAGTATGCCCTTCTGTATTGATTGTGTGGATCGAATCCAGATAGTTTGTACTGCAGTGCAGGCCTTTGTGTTGTGCACTTACAGGTAGCATACTGTATCTACAGGGTATCCGTCTATCATTTGGCAATATGGGGAAGAACTGTGCAGGGGATAGTGTCTACTGCAGGTGATTGTGTCTGTGCTGCTTCAGCTGCATGGTACTGCTGTTATCAGAGATATTCAGACATGTGTACTATTATACACAGTGATGTTTTCTGTCTTCATGTACTGTCAGGTGGACATTCTTGCTCACAGTGATGACTTGGGGGACAAGGGGACAAGGGTGACTGCAGTCCAGTATTGTGTGCAGGCACCTACATATTCATGTAAGTTATGGCATTCTGGAGGAGGAGCTGCAGACAATTGTTGCTGGGTTTGTGTTTGTGTATCCAGTTCAGCACCTTGGTACAGTGCTGGCAAAGGATCCCATACTTCTCCACCCATCAACATGGCGGTATGGCCTTATCTTGCTGTGACAATGCCTCACAGCTGTACAGATCTGCATATGTTAGCCAGAGGCTGGAGCCATGGCTCAGAATATTTACCCTATTGTGGTGTACGGACAGGTGTGTAGCCACCCATTTATGTGTTTGCAGCCAGGGATAGTGTGCATACAGCTTGGTGTCAGACCCTGCACATTCCATACTGCCCATGCTCCCACACCCCCTCTGTTATTCTAACCTGTTCCATACATTATGCATACATTCTCTGATATTTTCCCTAAGGGTTTCATCACATCACAGGTGTGTGTTAGTGTTGGTCCACAGTTCCTGCAGTGGGACATGGTGGACATGTTACTGTGGTCTGTCCACATGGCCTTGCATATGGTTTAAATGGAGCATATTATGTTGTTATTTGGGTGTCCATGACATAACATGCATTGGCAGTACATGTGAGACATGGGCCTTTGGCAGGCACCTGTGGGGCATTGAGTGTAGATGCAGTCCAGATGTGGCAGGCCATTGCATTCTGTCAGTCCTACAGTCGCAGACCACTATACAGTATATTCCCCTGGGGTGACAGGGTAGATGTGATAGTTGTTCATACCAATACCTTCTATCAGTCTTAATCAGGTGGTGTGTATGTTGGCAATTTGTTACCTACAACTAGGGACACTCCTGCATGGGACACCTGCACTACATGCTGCAGTCTTCTGCTATTTCCATATACAGGTGGGGTCATACTGTACCCATTCCCCACAGCAGGGATATTGCCAGAGAGGTGCCTGTGGGTGGTGTTTGCATGGCTGTGTGCATGTGTGATATGGCTAGCATGTGCATGTACATCAATTGATTACGAATACATCAGTCCTACCTCCTTTGTGATCTGCAGGTGTTCAGGCAGACATTACCAGTATCCCCTACTACAGGTCCTGTTAGTGTGATGCATACCTATATGTACAAATCCAAGGGTGTCACCATTTCACAGTTACACAATATATACTGTATGTCTGGGGTACTTTCCCCTGTGTACTGCTTGTATAGCTAGCCCAACAGCCATGCCATGTCAGTCTTTCAGATTGTGACACATATTACCACCATACACTTACAATGGCTTACTGCTAGCATGTGTTATACTGGTGGAGATGGTCATTGGCACTGCAATCATGAGGGTTTGTCCCTGTTATCAACAGTAGTGGGCAATGGCCACCAGGTCTTACCTCAACATGCATACATACTGGCTACTGTCACACATTATAAAACACACACCATCCTAATACACAGACCTGCATATTGTCCAAATGCTACAACCTATCCTGCTACCTTTGCCACCTCTGGCCATCTGTGCTCCACTCGTATTTACCTACTCATACATGTTACTACATTTCTACACAGGATTGGGGGGAACACCTGAGTGTCACTACATTTCTACATTGGATTGGGGGAAGGGGCAGACCTGTCTGTTTCCACATGTCTACATAGGCGTGGGGGGCACACCTGACTGTTACTACATTTCTACACAGGATTGGGGGGGGGCACACTTGACTGTTACTACATTTCTACACAGGATTGGGAGGCACACTTGACCGTTACTACATTTCTACACAGGATTAGGGGGAGACACACCTGACTGTTTCTATGTCTACATGGGAGTGGGAGGGCACAACTGATAGTTCCTACATTTCTACATAGGGTTGTGGGGGGGCAAACCTGACTGTTTTTACATTTCTACACAGGATTGGGGGGGGCACACTTAACTGTTACTACATTTCTACACAGGATTGAGGGGGAACACCTAACTGTTTCTACATGTCTACAAGGGAGTGGGGTGTCACACCTGACTGTTACTACATTTCTATATAGGGTTGTGGGGGGACACACCTGACTGTTTTTACATTTCTACACAGGATTGGGGGGCACACCTGACTGTTACTACATTTCTACACAGGATTGGGGAGGCACATCTGACTGTTTTTACATTTCTACACATGATTGGAGGGCACACCTAACTGTTTCTACATATCTATATAGGATAGGGGGCACACCTGGCACTTACACACATTTCCTATGACTGTGCTGGTATGTCAAGTACTCCATTTCATTCTGTATTCTAACCTATAATACTGACTAGAGGCATATTGGGATACTACAGGTCTTAGCTTTGGTTGCCCTACATATTAGTGTCTGACTTCCTACCACTCAGAACTAACATCCCACTGCCTGACCTGCTGTAGTCTGTCTGTGTAGCCCTGGGGGGGAGGTTACCCATAGACATCATTCAAAGGCCATAGCACAGGCTCTGTTTGGGTTTGTCTACACCAGTCCTGCTGGCTGAGACTGTTGTTGGGTATGTGAACCTCCATGACTGGCATGTGTGAGTCATATGGACCCACATGTCACCCAGCACATTTCTTGCAGTGGGTTTTGTCACCATGTGTAGCACTGGCTACTATGGTGACTACAGTATGTGTTACAGATGTCATGGTGCCACAATGGGTGTCTACTATCGGCTGCCATAACATTCAGCCACCCAATTCCCTTGCATGCTCACATCCATACCACAGATACAGGTAACGACACATTCTACTCCATCTGGTAATTGGTAGGTTGATTGACTTACCTTGTGGGTGTGCCAGGATTGAGGATGGTGCTGGAGGGCTGCCTATGTTGGATGCACATAGTACCCTCCCTATACATGGTTAAGCACAGGTAGTGTCATGTTTGGCATCCCTTTTACTGTATGTGTGAGTCAGAGAGAGGTGTCATTCCTTGGGTCCCTACTGTGTCAGTGTATGTGTTGTGCGTTGTCTCTTTGCCATGGCCAGGGCATACTGGACACGCCTCCATCTGCCTACAGGGGCAGGCTCAGGTTGTTCTTTCTCTGAGTCACTCTGTGCCTGTGCAGGCCTTGGCATTGGTGGAGGGCTGTGTGGCCCTGCCCATGCTGTTCCTGCTGCAGCTGTTTCCACAGGATCATATTGTGTAGCATGGCACATACCATAACAATTTGAGTATATATATGCTGGTGAGGACTGCAAGGCTCCACTGGATGTGTTCAGACACAGGAACCATGACTTGAGCATCCCAAACACACACTCTATTATAAGTCTGGTCTGTGCATATGCCTCATTGTGGTGTTCTTGTTCAGGTGTGCGTGCATTTCTGATGGGTGTCATCAGCCACGGCTCCAGTGTGTAACCAGCATCCCCCACTAGGTGACCGTAGGGGATGTCCCAATTGGCAAATCTCTGGTACAGCTGCATCAGATGCCAAATGTGGGAAACGTGATAGCGTCCAGGGCAGCCAGCACACACATTCATTATAATGCCCTGGGCATCGCACATGACCTGGCAGTTGATGGAGGGTAGGCCCCTGCAGTTGATTTAGGCCCTACCCTGATCACCGGGTGGTGCTTTGATGCATATGTGCGTGCAGTCTATAGCACCCACTACCTCAGGGTATTCTGCTGTTTGGTGGAAGAGATGCATATTGCTGGCCAACACCTCATGGGTGTTGAGGAAATATACATGCTCACTGCCATGTGCTGACATGGCATCCTGGCACTGGCAGAATACTCTGGATGCTGATGCCTGTGAGATCCCCGTGATATCCCCAGTTGAGCTTTGGGTGGTACCTGTGGCTAGTATTCCTAGGCCTACACATACCTTGGTATCCACTGGGATGGGTTCCCCATGGTCAGTTTGGTGTGTCAGGCATGGCTGGCACAGCTCAAGAATTTGCTGTAGGAGGTCCCTGTCCACCCTATAGAGCTCCACTGTCTCCAGTTCATGTGGCCACTGGTAGGTTACCCTGGGTCTGTACACTCTTCTCCGTCTCCTCACTGTGGGTTGATTGGCAGCATTTACATCCTCAACACCCTCAGCCTATTGCACATGTTGTTCTATGTGGCCTGCTGTAGCCCCTATCATTTTGTAGTTTTGCTTGTTAAAAGTTCCCTGCTTGTATACACCAGTGGTGTAGAGTATGGAAAAAACAGAGGGGAAGGTGTATAGTTTATAGTAGTGTTCTGGGCTGGGCTGGTCTGCTGCCTGTGTAATTGGCTGATTCTGATACATTTCACCTGCCAGCTATGCTAGTTCTCCTTGATTACCTTCCTGCTGCTGTTTTCCCTACGCATTGCCTTCCTTTTTAAGCCCAGGGGTGTGCCACGCAAACACAGTGCTCAAATGTGCACAGTGCTGCTATTTCCTGGTTTAACTTTTTTTTTTCTTCCTTTAAAACCCAGTGTGCGGCATGCACACCTGCTTAGGCAATGTAAAGAGTGCTAGGTAGATTCAGACACACCCCCTTGCTTACCTGTGCTAAGCTAGGAGCAGACTCGAGCCACAGGGCTCCAATCCACTTACAGTATGCCTGACACCCCCCCTATGATGTCAGCTACCACTTAGGCTTGCACCAAGCTATTCCTCCTCTTACACTGTTGGGACCTGACTAGCATGCTGGGGAAAACTGGGATTCACTATCATTTCCCTCATTTGCATATGCATAGGATTGCCTGCTAATGCATAGTTACATGTCTCACACTGAACCTCCCCCCTTAGCAACCACTACTCACTGGCCATGTTGTCTTCTGCCTGTCATGGACTTGCTTGGCAGAATAGTGATTTTAGTTAGAATGCTTATTTTCAGTTTATTTTATTATTTTCCCCTCGATCCCGTTTGGGTGCCGCTGCCCTATGTTTAAACTGCCGACATTGGCTAAAAAAAAAATAAAAGTTGATTTTTTTTTATTTTTTATGTTGTTTGCAATGCCAGTGGCCTTATACTTGGCCATTGGCATGCTTTCTGACTTATATGCAGCCTTTATTTGGCGCTGTCATGGCTCTGTTTTGGATTTTGTGGAAATGTATTCGGTTACTAACCGAGTACATTTCTGCAGATTCCACTAGTCCTGCATGGCCGGTTGCAAGCTTCCTAGATCACAAATTCACCTCATTTGCATGGATTTCTGCTGCAAATGGGGTGATTTGCATACAGAGGCTTAGTCCGTGCAGGACTAGTGCAAAAGTGCTTGTGCATGCCCCAGCAGGCTGCTCCTGGATCGCACGGCAGACATATTGCCTGCTTGAGCTCTTGCACTAATCCTGCACATCGTGCAAGGCATACTGTTAGAAAAATATGCATTCACATATTCAGACATATATAAGTTGTGTGGTTAGATATATAACTTGAACATATATGAAATATATAGATTGAAAAATAGAGTAATATGTAATGCATTTAATTCTGTTTTACTAGAATAATAGTAGAAATAAACTCGCATATTATTGCTTGAAGCATAAGCTGCAGTGTGATTAGAAACTTGGCCTTGGCAGCTCGTCTGGCTCATTTCTGTCAGTGAAAGATTATTTTGCAAAGTTAGAAAATAATGAATCTGTGTGCATGTGTATCTTTTCCTGCTTCCACCAGAAGAATGGCCTTGTGCGCACTATCAGAGATAATGTCCAGCTGGTGAACAAGAAAGAGACAAAGAGAAGTATTAAAGAAGACATGCACCCATTGTATTCGAACTAATCTAAGAGCCTTGAATTGGCTACATCCTCGGAAGGACATTGTGACTGACCAGGTGCTTTGCAAGGCTGTAATATTCTCATGGGAAAAAGATTTTTGAAAAGCACTATCTCAGCACTTTTTCATAAGTTACTATGATGTAAAGACCCTGTCACTGACCACGTCAGTGAGGTGGGCAAAAGCTGATTGTAAATGATATAAAATGGCAAACACTGCCTAAATAAAGTTAGACAAAATTCTGTACAAGTTTGTGTATGGTTTTGCCTCTAATGTACATTAGAGTATTTGTAAATTAGATACTTGAGTTTCCTGCATTACTGTCTGTTATTGACTGTCATTTTAAAATACCTAATGATTTTTACAGTCTGATTTTAACAATTTATTTAACATTTTGGTCCTAATCGTGCGAATTCCCTTGGTAAGCTGCAGGTCACAGAGTGCATGAGTGGTGATAAATCTGCAGGAGAAGCTGCCAAAACAAAATGGTTCTTCTTAAAGTGAAAAGACCTCCGACTGAATTGTTGTGTGTAAAGAGGCTGTCCACTTTCTGATCTATGGCTGAAAAGCGGAAGACTGGGCCCCAAGAAAAAAAAAAGACAGTCATAAAGCGGGAGGCTCAGGTAAGAAGAATTTCCCTCTTTGTCTTTGTTTTAGATCAGGGACCAGGTTACACTGTGCTATTGCTAAGGTTTGTGATAGCAGGGAGAGAGAGTCGAAGTATTGTATCTTGAGTCATAGATCAGGGAATAACAAAGCAAAGTAAACAGTCATTCTAGACACTACTGTGGATATGGGAAAATAAGATACCACGTGGTACAAGAGAAGGGTTACGTAACAGTCTTTTTAAGACATGGGAGATCAGTGCACTAAGAGATCACGAGATCCGCCCCTAACGGATAATGTGAAGCATATGCAATTGCAGTAAGCAGATAATGTGAGATATTTTGCAAAATGTGTTAACAACTATAAATTTGATAGTAAACTAGATAAACTTTCACTAGTTAAACTCCTTAAACAAGCTTTAATCTGATGCAGGGCGTCAGGCAAAAGAAAAACAGCACCAACTAGGCATACCTCAAGCACATAGGTGGATTGAGGAAGCAAATTGTAAAAAAAAAACAAAAGCTTAAAAAATTCTGAAACATTTTTAGACAACAGAGTAAAAGGTCTGACAGACAGAATCTCTGAAAAATGAAAACTTAGAGCAGACTGGACTTGCATTAATTAATGCATATAACAGGAAAATGAGACAGTAAATGGATATTATGCTAGATTATTAAAATGCTTAAAACAACAATTAAAAAATACATTTTTAAAAGGTTGCATTGCCTCTGTTAGAAGCTTTATTACAAGGCATATGATAGATCACTGAACAAGCAGGCTGCAAGCCTTACTTGAGTATGCTAGACGTACTAAAAGACACTTTAATAGTGAAAAGAAAAAAAGGCACAAGTCTTCACTGCTGAAGACGGAGCTGAAGTATTTGTATTACAGTCAGATAAAAGGGCATCTAGCTAGGGACTATAAACAAAATAAGAAAGCAATGACAGAAGATAAAGGAGATGTGGACTGACTATATGATAGTGGTAATAACCAAAAATCATCAGAAAAGGTTAATAAACAGAAAGAAAATGTAAATGTAGTAGTGGGAATAGAGGAAGTACAAACAGATGTAGAGGATAAAAATGAAAATAAAATTTTAGATTTAGCATTGTTGAGCCTGGAGCTCTACCTAGCAAATACAAAACCAGAAGTAACACTTCTGGTGGAGGGAAGAAAGGTCAAATTCCTGTGTGACTCAGGAGCGTCACGGACTTTGATACACCCTCCAAGATACCAAAACATTCTGAATCACCTGATTATATATTAGTAAAAGCAGCAAATGGACAGCTATACAGGGAACCACTTTCCCATAATATAGCAATAACTGACCCTGTTTCAAGTATGACTCAGAAAAGTAAAATTGTAGTTTCTGCAAAAATATCCAGTAAACTTACTGGAAAGAGACCTTGTGCAAATATTTGGCATAGCAGTAGTTCCTACCATGCAGGGTATGGAAGCACAAAGACAAATGGATGCTTTTGTGGTGTGATCAGAGGGTAAAGCCTATTATTGGTACAGCCAGGACCTAGTTATGATTGGTCCAGGGGCAGTAACCAAAGAACTGATAAACGTAGCCATCAGTAAGGTACCCTCCCTTGACACCGATCAGCAGCACTTGTTACATTGTACTCCATACTACTGTAGCACACCAGGACCTGATAAGGAATATAAGTAAGAATCCTGCTGACAAATTAATATTACAAACTTTATGCTGAGATACTGAGGGAAACAGTGTAGTAAGCTGTTCATTACCTCAGGAGTTCATGAGATTATATAAGTCCAATAGACTGCCACATGTCAGCTTGACAAAAAACAAAAGTGTTAAATGGGCAGACTTAGAAAAAAAAGGTAACAAAATGGGAAAACAGACTGATTTAAAAATGTCAGGACAAGGGATATAAAAACAAAACTGAATTGGTTGACACAGACACATACAGCTGTACACTTGCAATCTAGTAAGGACAGCTGATTAGCATTTTTATTAAAAGAAAAGAAGAGGCCTTGTGTAAAATTCCAACAACTCTGTGGTCAACAGGCAAGTTAAATGTAGGGCTTATTCAAGCAGCAGGACCAGTTACAATTACCCCAAAGTCAGCTTTTAGACCACAGAAAAGACAATACATTTTGGAAAAGAATGCAAAAGTAAAAATTAAGCCTATAATAAGCAGCATTACTCAAAAAAGGAGTACTGGTAGAATCTCCTGATTCACCATGTGATACACCCCTATTTCCTGTTAAAAAAGCAAACGGGGAATGGCAGATGGTACAAGATTCATAAGCTGTAAATAATGCAGTAATACCTAGAGCACCCACGGTGCCAGACCCACATACCTTGTTAAATGATTTAAAGCCACAACAGAAGTATTTTACTGTGGTAGATATAAGCAATGCTTTCTTTTCAATACCTATACATCCTGATAGTCAATATTGGTTTGCATTTACATTTCAGGGTAAAAGGTATACATATACTCGACTACCACAGGGATATTGTGAGAGCCCAATAATATTTGCACAAAAAAATGGCTAGCAATCTGGCAGGGTCTACCCCACCAGAAGGTAGTCAAATTTTACTTTATGTAAATGACATCTTGCTAGCAGCACCCAGCAGCAGTGCAGGGTGAATACAGTAGCATTATTAAAATTTTTAGTAATACAAGGACACAAAGTAAACAAAAGTAAGTTACAACTTTGGGAAAAACACAGGTTAGATACCTGGGATATGTGATATTCAATAAAGGTAAAATACTAGATAAGGGGAAAGAAAAAAGGAAAAAAACAGCAATTTTGCAAGCACCCAAACCAACAACTAAAAAGAAATAATGTCTTTCTTAGGTACAACTAATTTTTGTTGAAGCTGGGTACCAAATTATTTTACGATGGAAAACAAAAGCAGAAATGGCTTTCTGCAGGTTGAAGCAGTTAATAGCTTCTTCATTAGTTTTAAGACTTCCAAGTTATCACAAACGTTTTTTTTTTTTTATTTAGACCATAGATTGTAAGCAATGGTACATGACATCAGTATTAAAGCAACAACATGGGGATAAGCAATGCCCCATAGCTTACTATTCATCACAGTTAGACCCAGTGGTGCAATCTTTGCCTCACTGTGTACAAGCAGTAGTTGCAGCAGCAATGGCAGTGCAGGCTTCAGCCTCAGTGGTGTTATTCCACCCTCTCACATTGAGAATGCCTCATGCAGTTGCAATAATTCTGCTACAAGAAAAAGTTGCATACCTTTCTCCTGCTAGACATCTTTCATGTATGACCATACTGCTGAGTCAACCTCATATAAACAGTTAGCTTTACCTAGACAAGATCTTACAGATATGCCCTTGGATGATGCTGAGGTGACATATTACGTGGATGGCTCATGCAGAAGGGGTCCTACAGGGAAAAATCTGGTGGGGTATGCAGTAGTTACAGACACTAAAAATCTAGAAGCACAAACTTTGCCACACAACTTGTATGCTCAAGCAGCAGAACTGGTAGTTTTGACAGGAGCATGTATTTTAGTAAAAGGCAAAAGTAAACATATATACTGATAATCAGTATGCTTTTTCTACAGTGCATGTGTTTGCACAACAATAAAGAAAATAGAGGGATGATTACATCCAGTGGAAAACCTATTAATCATGCAATTTATTTTGGAGCTATTAGAATCTATTCAGTTGCCTACCAAAGTAGTTATTTGTAAATGTGTAGCTCATACAAAACAACAGGATAAGATTTCAAAAGGTAATGCACGAGCTGATGCAGCTGCAAAGCAAGCAGCCTCAGACTCAGAAACTTTATTTTTAAATGAGAAATTACAACCCTTTGAGATTTTAGATTTAGACATGTTAAAACAATGCAAATGCTTACTACAAAAGCAAAAAAACAAAACTGGGTAAAACAAGGTGCAATTTTTGAGAATGGACTGTACATTTCAAAGGAAAAAAAAAAAACAATATTGCCGTCTAATTTATTTAGATATGCAGCTTTGTTGAGCCATGGGCAGAGCCATGTCTCAACAGGGGGGATGGTACAGTTAGTAAATAAAATATTCCAAACATATGGATACATAAATTATACAATAAAATTTTGTGCAGCTTGTCACACTTGTAACAAGCACCATGCACAAGGAGCATTTAAAACAAGCAAGGGAGTTTCCCTACACCACCATATCCATTCCATACTATTTGTATGGACTTCATAGAGTTGAATAAATGTGAAGGAAAGAAATACTGTTTAGTGATCATAGATATGTTTTCAAAATGGGTAGAAGCTTTTCCAACCAGGAATCGAATGCAGCAACAGTGGCAAAGGCCCTAGTAAAGGAAATAATTCCTAGATTTGGCATACCGGAAAGAATCTATAGTGGCAATGGGACACATTTTGTCAATCAGACAATTCAACAACTTGGGAGATTTTTTGGGATTTCCTTAAGGAATCACTGTGCTTACCACCCACAGTCAGCAGGACTGGTGGAGAGGTACAATGGGATTTAAAAAAAAAACAAGTTAAGAAAGTTGATGAGTGAGACTCAGAAGAATTGGATTTGCTGTTTACCTCTAGCATTGCCGAGCATGAAAACAGTAACAAATGTAAAGGGTTTGATCCCCTTTAAAGTAGTATTTGGAAGGGCATATTATGTGCCTCAGTAAAAAGCTCTCATGCCTGCAGAGCTGGAGGCTGACAGTTCACTAGCTAATTATATAAAGAAACTGTTAATAAATAAATCTGTTTTGCAGTTTAACTCTTTTTCAGACAAAAGAACTTTCAGCTGAATAAGAACTTTGTGACTGATACACAAGGGCAAAATGGCCAAGAGTAAAGCAAACAAAAAGCAGAGCAACCCAAGAACTATTGCATAATTATTTTGTTAACTGTGCATTTGTTGACTATAAGTGTGACAATTTTTCTCTTATTGTGGTTTTTCCTGCACTCAACCACACAAGTGAAAGTGAGAAGACGTGATGAACTGTTTATAGACTGGCATCCAAACTTTAACACATACCTGACCATGAAGCTTGTGCATACAGAAACTATGCACATTTCAAATTGCTGGGTTTGTACAGCTATACCAACAGCATATAAAGACTGTAATGTCCACTGTCCCTCTGGGGATAAAATGAGACTTTGGAAAGTTTTTTTATACAGAAACTGTGAGATCACAGGACAAAATTGCTTTATTTTTACCTGTCACACAAAAAGGAGTTGTATGTTTCTACAAAAGTGATACCTCCAGGTGGGCTGGAGTAATGGTAATATAACAATGTCTTATAAATGTTACATTAAAGTCAAAAGTGGTGGTACTGTTTGTGATACTAACCATGATTCATATCTGAGTTCAATGAAAACTACATTAAATGCAGTATGTGACAATCCAGTCTTAACTAAGCAATTGTCTATTAAGGATAGAAAAATGTTTCATGCAGGGATAACACGTATTAGTACCAAAGTAATGATTTTATTTGTGGGAAAAAGGCATATAAATGGTTACCTGAGAATTGGTCCGCAGTTGTTTTTGGGTTATCTGGTTTCAGCAATAAGACATACTGCAGAATTACCTTTGGGTAAGATACAAAACGTAAGGAAAACAGCTCGAAAATCTGAAGGTCCAGTGAAAAAACCTGTGAATCCAGTTGGTAAAATCGAAGCTGGTTGAAAAGACCATAATTCAGTGAAAGACAAAAGTAAATTGACTCATATGGACTTGGGCAACAGTGTTATATCCAGGGCAGGAATACCACCAGCCTATGGAGCAGTCAAATCGATCTGGGAGCTGAGGAAGCTGTCAAGAAGTCATGAGCAATGCAACTTTTTCCACCCTAGAATTGGTGACTGATAAACTGAATGCAATAAGAACTGTTGTGCTACAAAATCGAATGGCTCTTTACTTCACCCTAGCGGCAAGAGGTGGTACACGAAGAAGAATGCTGTGCTTTTATCCCTGAGGATCGTCACGAGACAAATAATCACCTAGAGGTAATTCAGCAAGTATCAGCAATGACTAAACCAGACCCAAACCCACTGACGGACTTTTTCCAGAATCTGTTTGGGGGGGTGGGGTTCCATCCTATTAAACATTTAATTGCTATTTGTGTGGGTATACTCCTAATAGGAGCATGTGTTTACTGTGAAATTCCCTGCATGAAAAGATTAATCAAAAATTTGTTGATATATCTGTTACTAAAACTTTTTACCAAAGTGTTGAAATTGAAAGATTAATTTCAGATGATGCTTTTCTGAAATATAAAATAAATGACTTACTTAGCTGAAAGTCCTTGAAAGGAAAAGGCTAAGAAATGAAATGATATTGTTTATGTTTCAAATAGAATGAAATGCATTAACAGGAGGGAGAATGTTAGAAAAATATGCATTCACATATTCAGACATATATAAGTTGTGTGGTTAGATATATAACTTGAACATATATGAAATATATAGATTGAAAAATAGAGTAATATGTAATGCATTTAATTCTGTTTTACTAGAATAATAGTAGAAATAAACTGCATATTATTGCTTGAAGCATAAGCTGCAGTGTGATTAGAAACTTGGCCTTGGCAGCTCGGCTGGCTCATTTCTGTCAGTGAAAGATTATTTTGCAAAGTTAGAAAATAATGAATCTGTGTGCATGTGTATCTTTTCCTGCTTCCACCAGAAGAATGGCCTTGCGCACTATCAGAGATAATGTCCAGCTGGTGAACAAGAAAGAGACAAAGAGAAGTATTAAAGAAGACATGCACCCATTGTATTCGAACTAATCTAAGAGCCTTGAATTGGCTACATCCTCGGAAGGACATTGTGACTGACCAGGTGCTTTGCAAGGCTGTAATATTCTCATGGGAAAAAGATTTTTGAAAAGCACTATCTCAGCACTTTTTCATAAGTTACTATGATGTAAAGACCCTGTCACTGACCACGTCAGTGAGGTGGGCAAAAGCTGATTGTAAATGATATAAAATGGCAAACACTGCCTAAATAAAGTTAGACAAAATTCTGTACAAGTTTGTGTATGGTTTTTTGCCTCCTAATGTACATTAGAGTATTTGTAAATTAGATACTTGAGTTTCCTGCATTACTGTCTGTTATTGACTGTCATTTTAAAAATACCTAATGATTTTTACAGTCTGATTTTAACAATTTATTTAACACATACAGAATCTGGGGGATGGTTTCACTTCAGTATTTTGAAATACTGAAACATTGAAGCTCTAACAGCCAACACCAGAACGCTAACGTTTCAGTATTTTGAAATACTGAAGTAGTGTTAAAAAGAAATTAAAACAAAGAAAACTACTGTTTCTGCAGGGGCAAGCCCTCCTGCACCCCCTCACTTAAATATACCATCCCTGCGATTGCACGATAATGGGGACATGGCAAATCTCCCATTTTGCGCTTCCGCATATGGCGTGGAATGGGAGATTTCCCTTTCCTCCACTGTAGCGCGATCTCAGAGTTGGTATATTTAAGTAGGGGGGTGGCGGGGTGCAGGAGGGCTTGGCCCCCTGCATAAATGTTGTGTGTACTGTTTATTTTTTGTTTTATGGAACACTTCATTATTTCAGAATACTGAAACTTCTGCATTTTGGTGTCGGCCAATAGAGCTTCGTGTTTCAGTATTTTGAGATACTGAAGTGAATATATATATATATATATATATATATATATATATATATATGTATATATATATATATATATATATTTATATATCTATATATATATATATATATATATATATATATATATATCTATATATATATATATATCTAGATAGATAATTAGATCCATGTCTCTTTCCCTCTCTCTCCCTCTCTGTGTATATACATACACACACACACACACACACACATATATATATATATATATATATATATATATATATATAAATATAAAATCACATACATGTATATATATATATATATATATATATATATATATATATATATTTACATACGCACATATGAAATCACCTAGTGTGTCAAACTCTTATTGAATCAGTCCATTCAAGGTAGTTCAGTGTTTAGGTTAATATATTTAGAGATGTAGGGTGTAAGGGCCATTACTTTTGATTTTTAAGGCTCAGAAGTCCTTGTACATCGAGACCAATATAGTAAGGAGAAGAAAGCATTACCTTTTTTGCCTTTTCCTCACTATTATGAGATTTCAGAGTAGAGGGGTGCAGAAGGGATTGTACCTACCGTTGAGAATGCCCAAGCTTTCTGGCAATCATTCATACTAGCAAAGAGGAACTAGTACTTATGAGACAAATATTTTAACTATTTACATATGTAAGTGCAAGATAATAAGTTTTAAAACCTATTCAACTGAGGTCATTTAGCCTGTTCTGTATTTACCTTTCATATGAGTCTGAACTCTTCAAAAAGTGTGCATATTTTGATAAAAAAATACAAGGACCAGAAATTAACTCAGTTTTGGCCACTTCAGCTTTATAGCTAAAATGACTTGACAGTTAACCCCTATACGTCTGCATAAAATAAAAGCACAGAGCACTTATTGGCATTTGCATATAGATGTGTGCACACACAGTAAAACAACCACATGGATAGAAAATGCCTGTGCTCAAGAAAATTGAATTTATGCGAGTTCAGAAAAATGTGGGCAGCTAAGATCTTGCTGAGGGAGTTAACAACATTAGTTTTTAATTTTAAACGGCTCTCACTATTCTATTCCCATATGAAAATGAAGGCAGCAGGGAAGTTAATGCTCTGATCTGCTGTTCATTTCAATAGTTATGGCTTCAAAATTTTTAATTTGTCCTATATTGTTCTAATAAGACCGAGCATGTGATTTGCCATGCTTCTGAGTGCACAGATTTATGGGATAACATGGGCACAAACAAGAAACCAAATACATATAATATATCACTGTAGACTGGAAGTATTTAGTGTTTGTAAAATAATAAAATCAATATTATTTGTGCATTTCCAAGTACAACTTTATGCATGATTAGAATGTATGCCATAAAATTCTGCTAGGGAAGCAGAGTACATGATGACATATGGGAAAGGTTCCAAATTCATGGTTGCCTTATCAGATATAAGTGCTCCAGAGTGAGGAGTTGCTCTGGTAAATGGCAGTGTGTGTGTGTGTGTGTGTGTGTGTGTGTGTGTGTGTGTGTGTGTGTGTGTGCACTGTTTATTGCAGTGGGTCTCAGGTTTAAGGCAGGGTGTCAAGGAATTATGAGGCAATGCGACACATACAGATGGTACAGAAATGTTCTTTCTTTACAAAAGCACAATAAGCATTTATTAAACATTAATCAGGCAGTACTGATTCAAAGGCCACTGGCAGAATTTTGCTCATGCTAAGAGAAGATTTGTAAGGAAAGTTAAGTTATGCTTGTTTTATGCTGTAATGATGACTGCCAAAATGTTGCATTACTCAGTATAGCACCATTTAGAGTAATAGGACTAGGTATAATCATGACTGGTAGATGAACATTATACAGTTTTCTGACTGAACAAATGAGATGGCTAAGGGTAGTTTGACTAATGTCACATATGTAGACTGCAGTAAAGTCTGTCTCACTGAAAACCGTTTCAAAAACTAAGAAAAGGAGTGGGTTTTAAAATGTTTAGATTTATAGGGGTCTGAATGGAAGTGCTAAAAACATAACATGTGGGGATAACTGTCAGCGGGAGTAGTGAGCAGTGGTTTGCTCAAGGATTGGCTTTTGAACCTGTATACTTCAGACGTGTATATCTGACAGCACTGAGCGCACACAACACGATTCCTTTTTTCTCAGGCTATGCTAAAAGAGAAGCGGCAGTAGATAATGGTGAAATCATTTTAACTGATGACTTAAAATGCTAGTAACATGACTTGAAAAGAATAAGTTGAGAGCTGGTGGTGAGAAATGCAATGTGCTGCATCAACCATTGTCAAATGTATAGGTTTTGGTGGGGAAGCTTAAAACTTCTATACAGGAAAAAAGTCATATAGATAATTGTAGCAGAGATGAGTTACCAAGTGCAGAGCTGATCTGCAGCCACCAACAGAATGTTGGGGTGAATCCTCTGAGTCAGATTCCAGAGAAAAGGTGGGGATTCTCTCAAAGTGTAGTGCACTGGTATGTCAATAGCCAGAATATTTTGCCTTGCCCTATAGGCACTACATAGAAAGAGGAGTGAAATTCTTTGACATGATGCAGAAGTATGCTACAGGCATGATTTGGGTTGAGAAAGGATACAAAATGTGGATTAGATGGACTTGAAAAGATGACAGGAGATGTAGAATTAAGTCCACAAAATTATTCAGAGGATTTATGAAGAGATGGAATGAAAATGAAGGTTATACAGGTAGGAAATTATATACACTGTAAGAAGAAGAAACAAGCTTCACCTTGGCCATAAAAAAATATTAATTCAAAGTGAATTGTTTTGGATAAATGTAACAAGCTCTGCGAATGGCTGGTAAAAGAAAAATCACTTTATCACTCAGCTGACTACACGATAGCTCATGTGAAGGGGTAGCAGACTGTAGGAGCAGTTACAGGATATTTGCTGCAACAACTGGGTACACTATAAACTTCTGCTGGCATTTGTTTTCATGCATTTATGTGTTTATGTATAATGCTGGGTACTGCACTGACATTTAAATCACCATTGCCTGAAAGGTATGTACTTTAATTCGCTTACTGTGAAGCAACGAGTTTGTAGAACTGCCATGTGCTCTACCCCAGAATGGAAACTCCTGCATCAAACCACCTGAATGGCTGAGTGCCTGCAGTGTCAGTGAGAATTATTTATAAAGACTAAAGTAAATTTTTGCTTGAAATAAGCAGCAGTATGGAGGCTGAAACTTAAGTATTATTTTTTTTTTTATGTACAAGTTTTTTTTTCATTTTATTACATCTTACACACACACACACACACACACACACACACACACACACACACACACACACACACACACACACACACACACACACACACACACACACACACACACAGTCTTCCCACACAAATACCATGCCCTTTATCTTCATAGGAACTTTTAATCTGCTGTTATGTAACAGGAGCTGGGTGATACTGTATGGTCTTGAACCCATCCCTTTGGTGGCTTATGGGTACACTGGCAAAGCTGGATCTGCAATTCACAGTATAATAGTGTGCGTGTCCTCAGATGCTTCAGTTACCAGGTACAGTTTCATGCACTGTTGCTAGCTTAAATTCAGAGTCAGCTGATTTCTTGCTGTGGTTACACCTTACTTTCCATCCAGATGGGCAAATATACTTGTCATTCCACTGGCTGCATCCTGTGGTACCAAGATTCCCTAGCAAAACCTAGCTTACTGGGAGCGTAGTCTGAGCTGCCTCCCTCTGCACAACTGACTTGCATAAAATATATGGTTATGGTATGATATATTTAATTTATTATATGTTATCATACGGGTTGATCTTGTTGATGCAGAGGCCATTTACATTAGGGAACTAGATAGAAAACTTTAAGCATATCTAAATAGCAGATTATGACAATTACACAGTAAGTAAATACATGCAGCAATGCAAAAAATAATTGATTTACCTGCTTCAATGAGATAGAAAGATTAAGGGCTGGATTCACGATGGCTTGCATGGAGTCTAAGAGTAGAGTAAGACTCCATGCAGCTATCATGTCCGACGAGCGATCCAGGAATAGCCTGCAGGGGTGTGCAAGAGAGCTCCTAACACATCTCTTACACGGACAGGGCCGGGACATGCAAATTACCTCAATTGCAGCTGAAAGGCATGCAAATGAGGTAGATTTTAGATTCAGGAAACCCGAACCTGTCCGAGTAAGAGTAGTGTTATCTGCAGAAATGTACTCAGTTGACAACTGAGTACCGTTCTGCAAATAGCAAAACGGAGCCGTGACAGCTCGAAATAAAGGTTGCATCCAGTAGAGGAAGCATGCCAATGGCCAAATATATGGCCATTGTTAATGTTTCCTGATGCAAAATGAAAAAAAAATAATCTATTTTTTTTTGTCCGATTTCCGATGTTTAAGTGTAGCGCAGCGTTGCACTAAAGGGCTGTGCTCTAAAAACCAGAAAACTAATAATAAAAATCCACAAATGTGGATTTTATGTGAATTTGTGATGTACAATGCAAGGCAATGGCAGGCTGAAGACAACATGGCTACAGAGTAGGGGTTGCTAAGGGGGGAACCCAGTCTAAGAGATGTAACCAAGCATTAGTAGGCAATCCTATGCAAATGAGGGTAAGGATAGTGAATCCCAAGTCTACATAGCAAATGAGCACAGTCAGTGGAGTGTAAGACTAGGATAAGGGGAGTAACAGAGTAGGATATAGGTGACATTATGAGGGGGGTATATATGAAAGAAGCTAATCTCATTGGAGCAGAGTGGCATGTGTTAGCTGTCAGTTGCTCATCACTGGAAGAGGTGTGTCAGTAGGTATCCTAGCTAAAGTCAAGAAATAGAAGGTGCACACTGTGCCCGCCCCACTGAGGGAATGGAAAGGGAAAAGGAAGCACAACAAACAGTAGGAAGTTAACCAGTGAGAGTCAGCAGAGCTAGCAGGTGGAAATAATCAGAATCAGGCAATCACACAGGCAGTACACAAACCCAGCCCAGCCCAGCACTTAAAACTCTGAAAACAACAGCCTATTATGTTTCTGTCAAGAGACACTGCAACACTGGAGTTAACTAAGAGAAGTAAATACTTAAAAAGCTTAACTGACAAAACAAATGTTAGTGGCTGCAGTTGCAAGCAGTGTCTACTGTATTAATATCAATATTCATTGTGTAATACCCCACCTCTATACATGACGGCAATACTTTCTAGAGGGAGTGAGACTGACACAGCTAACATATATTGCACAATCATGAACTTGCATAGAACATATTTACCAGCTATGGCATCTGCCCCACTCAGATATGCTAGTGTTTGTAGTGCCCTGATACTGTGTGTGGTTTGTAAAGTGCCTCTGTAACGTTATTGTTTGCTAGAATGACTTCTTCTCTTATCACTGTCATGTAATGCAATTCCACAACACTGGCTGTTAAGGATTCACAGAACAGGCTTTGTTTAATGGCTTTTCTATTATTCCTTCATTGTAAGGAATGATATATTTATTACAACATCAAATTATTTTATATCTGCTATGGCTTAGTAATAATTCATGCAGTCTAGTGTGTCCAAGGTCTGGGGTTTGAGACTGACAGGGATGTTTTATTTTGCAGATGAGCAGACTACAAGCCTTTTAGCTACAGGTTAAACGTTGAATAAATCAACTATGGTAGTGGAACTCAGTCAGCAACATTCTGAAAGGTTACACTGGGCATGCTCACACACATAGGCCATGTCAGAGTATAGCAATGGTCCATACCTATCAGGCAGTTACAGGTGTCAACCCAGGAACCACACACTATCCAGCAATCTGGCCTGTGCACACAGCTATATGACAATAGGCACATATACAATATAGTCGAACCCTGTCATAATCACATCTTTGCTGCAGATACCTAAGTTGTTCATAGAAAGTGGGGAAACGAAGACGATAAACACCTGCAAAGGGTATCATCAATAAACAGGTGTGAATACTGAACATTATCATAGGTGCAGAGTCTGATCCTAGGCTATCTGCCCTAGGGCATGTACACACCTAGACAGAGTGTGTCTGGCATGTGCAACATGTCCAAGTTGAATACTGTGCATGTGAAAAGTAGGTCACACAAGATAGCCCATATATGTACAGTCCATTGTGCATCTGTGTAGCAGGGACACAGAAGATATCCCATGGCCAAACATACAATCACCCATACACCTGTCCAGCTGACTCACACAGAGCTATTGGACACCTTCCAACACACATGGCTCATTCCTGCAATTACTGCAGACATTACCATGACCAGTCCAAAGATATCTGCAACCTACAAATGTGGCAGGTGTAAAGGAAACACCCAGTAAAGGATATAGTGCACTGTGTTAATGCCTGTCTTTGTAGTATCATAACATAGTTAGGTAGGGATTTGAAACCTGCAAATGGTGTGTGTGTATGGGGGGGGGGTATTGTGTATGTATGTCACATCCTTTGAGAGGAGTGGCCTTTTTGTAGACTGTAGACAACAATGAAGCAGCTACATTCTTCTTTGGAAAGTCTGGTGATGTCAGCATCCTACAAGTATAGCAGGTGGAGACAAATGCCCAGTAAAGCATATAGTATGCCGTGTCAATGCCTGTCTCAGTAGTATCATAAGTAGGTAGGGGTTTGAAACCTGCAAATGCTGAATGTGTGTGTATGGGTGGGGGGTTGTGTATGAATATCGCATCCTTTGAGAGGAGTAGTCTTTTTGTAGACACAATGAAGGAGCTACATTCTTCTTTGGAAGGTCTGGTGATGTCAGCATCCTACAAGTATAGCAGGTGGAGACAAATGCCCAATAAAGTATATAGCGTGCCGTATTAATGCCTGTCTCTTGTAGTATCATAAGGGGTTTGAAACCTGCAAATAATGAATGTGTGTGTGTGTATCACATCCTTTGAGAGGAGTGGCCTTTTTGTAGACTGTAGACACAATGAAGGAGTTACATTCTTCTTTGGAAAGTCTGGTGATGTCAGCATCCTACAAGTATAGCAGGTGTAGAAAATGTCCAGTAAAGCATATAGCGAGCCGTATTAATGTCTGTCTTTGTAGTAGTATAACATATGTCGATGGGGTTTGATTCCTGTAAGTGCTGACTGTGGGTGTGTGTGCAATTCTGTTTGAAAAGAGTGGCCTTTTTGAAGACTGGAAAAACACACTAAAGATGTATATTCCTCTTTGGAAAGACTGATGATGTCACCACCCTAGAAATACAGACGGAGAAAGGAAACCACCCACTAAAGCAAATAGCACGCTGTGCTAATGTGTCTCTCTCTAGTGTCATAGCATACTTAGGCAGGGGTTTGAATCCTGTAAGTGCTGACTGTTTGTGTGTGTCACTCTTGGACAATGTGGTGCTGGTTTTGCTTTTACTATGTTATGACATATTATGATTACAACAGTAAGTGCATTGCACATATCAGGTATCTGCGTGACAAATATATAGGTTCATAGGTTCATAGGTTCATACTAGGCTATCTGCCCAAGGGCATTTATAAGCCTAGCCCATAGTTATGTGGCTTTCGCCACCCCTTTAGTTTGAATAAAAACTATGCCTATCATTTTTCTGTGCCTCTGTCAAGCAGTGACACTGAAGTATTCCCTGGGGTATATCTGTGATCTCCCATCCATTGGTCAAGATTCCTCTTGAACAAGGCCAGCGAGGTGCTCTGCCTCACATGTACCGGGATTTTGTTCCACAGCATAGGGAGTCTCTGGGTGATGAATCTGTCCCTCCAGCACGTTCTATTTATAACCGTGTCAAGGTTTAAGTCTCCTGCCCTTGTGGTTCTGAGGGATCTAGATTTTTTGAGGTGAAGCATATTCATCAAATCTGGGTTTGACATGGCCTTATATGTCAGGCACAGGTCACCTCTGAGCAAGCGGTATGAGACTGAATAGAGCTGGAGTTCTTTCAGTCGGGCAGCATAAGACATATTTTTGAGACCCTTTATCCTTTTGGTGAGGAACTTTTGGGGCCTTTCAAGCTGCAGCAGGTGTCTGGTCAGATACATGTATGTATATATGTGTACATGTTCCCTTAATCAGTACATAGGTGTGAAGCCTGCATACTACATGAATACATTTGTTGCCATTGACAGGTTGTGCCGCTGTTTCTCAGATCATAGGTCACATATGTCTGTATGTGACAGGGCCATCCACTGTCGTGATCCGTGGCCAGAGTCATCTGTGCCACACACACCCATGACAGTTACTTAACAGTAGTGTGAGTGAGGGTATATGCCTGGGGTATATGTCAGACATGTTCATACACAACAACGACTGACAATAATAGACAGTCTTTATAGGTGTACAGCCGCCTTGTGGATATGCATCCAGGCCTCTAATGTCTCATGTGACACACCTTGGAACTCCACAATACCTATGGATATGTGGATACTAAGGGACACATGACATAACATGAGGCTGTATGTACACATTGGTACCCAACATACATGTTGAGGGCTACCACCTATGTGGTACTGACGGGATAGTAAGTATAGTACATGTGGATGACTATGCCATAGTCGGCTTACTGCTATACAGCATGTATCAGATGACAGGCATCTGTCTGTATGATACCCTTGTGTAGGATATGTGTCCCTACAGTGCCCTGGTTGGCACGGCGCGCACGTCCGCACATACACATTGCACTGGATAAAGTGCTGCTAAACCTTGGGCAACCCTATTTAGCTGGGTAAAGCACTGCTTAAATCTGGAGCCTTTAAAATATATATTTTCTTCAATAATAAATTGGCCATTTCACTGCTTTTTATAATATTTTAATCATATATGTCAGGTATTATTCCATATACTGATTTGGAACATAAAAAAATAAGAACGGTAGTGGTGGGACTCGAACTCTGAATGTTTACTCCGTGGGCTGACGCACTACCATTACACTACTGCTACTTGGCAGAGTTTGAATAATTAGTTCTTATATGCTATTCGCTGTCACAATTGCTAACTGTGGTTAGGCAATGGGCACACCTGCACACACACGCGCAAATACGGGCAGCCATACCTCTCAACTGTACAGATTTTCGCAGAATGTCCAAATTTTTGCCTTATATTTTTGGTCCATTTTTCATAAAATTGTGGCTTTCTGGCAAATTATTAAAGATTGAAGTTAGAAAATAATGACAGACATTTGAGTTTTAGACTTCATATCATACAGAGCATGCATACTAATGCAAAACCTGTTATTCTATCAACTTTCTAATTTGTAAGAGCAATATTTAAAACATGTCCCTATTTGTACCAGTTTTTTAATGGCTTTGTCCAGATTTCTTATTCTAAGAGGTTGAGAGGTATGCAGGCAGCTATATTGTGGATTAAAAATAAAAAAATTTATATTTTACGTTTTATAACTTTGATTGGGGTTTCCAGTGTCAGGGAGTGTGCTGTTGGGTGCAAGTACATTTGAGCGACCTTGCTCTTGTGTGCTGACATTGTGCTTTGTAACAACTTGCAGGGGCTTGACCATTTAGACTGCTCAGCAGTCGGACACGCCCCTGCTTTCATACTCAGTCTGTGTAAGAGTTACTGATGAGTCAGCATGCTTTCATGAATATTCATGGATCGCTGACGTCATACTGTTCAACTGCAGCCTCCGTGTAACACTTATTAAGTTTTACACGGAGGATTCGTGAATCCTGCCCAAAGTCTTCATTACAGTACAGGTGACCTGAGTTTGACTAACAGCTCATATGCCTGTTGGAGCTTTTATGGATAGGGGTGGTGGAAGAAATATCAAGACTTTGCCTGTTTGCATGTTCTGGATGGGATGTTATGGGTATCTGTGGGCAGCACTGGTCAAGAGCAAAAACCCTGCTAGTGATATGGGGTTGTGCTGAAGTACCTTTGCTGTAGTAGGTGAATGCAAACAATAACATTTATATCACCACATAAGTGGTAATTTGTCCCTCATAACTGTCATTACAACTCATTTAGGTGATGTTATCCATACCTCTCATTAGGGACTAGGGACACGATGAAAAAGCTTACAATGAGCTGCAGTATGGCAGCTCCTCATGTGGCCCCTACCCAATCAGAGATTTTCAGTAGAAACAGGCAAGAGAACATGCATACAAACAATGGAGGCTCCTTGTGCTTGGGATTCTTCTGGGGTGGGGGGGGGGGTGACCATTCCTCAGTAAAGTTCAAATCATGGTGCCAACATAAATATAAAAATCCTAAGGTATGACCACTGGTCAGCTAACAATGGAGTAAGACTAAGTCTGTAATCAGCACTGCAAAAAAAATAAATACATAAAATATGGCAACAAAATCTGTATTTCTTATGATAATTAAAATGCTTAAATACAAACTAATGGGATAAAGAGTGTATGAGTATGGGTGTGGGGGTCACAAGACAGGTTGTAGTTTACTTAACTTGTCCTTCTGAAACTTACCTTGAGATAAGTATGAACATGCTTTCCATTAGCCAAAACAAAATCACACTTTTAAATCACTCAGTGTTCAGTTTTCATTGCTCTAACAAGAGCAGAAGGAATCATTTGACTTTCAAGCCATTAGTCCCTTTTAGTTTTAAATACAACCTCTGTTATTTTTCATTATAATCCATTATAAGACACTTAAGATGCAGAGCTTGACATAGTGGAGGTAATGATCTATCCTGGGAAGCTTCCAGGTCACAATCGAAATTCCTAACACCAGATAAGTTATGCTTTCATGTTTGTAACAGACTCCTGTTTTGATACACATCGGTGGATGCCATTAATGCATTAAACGAATGGACAAAATGGCAAACACTACATGATGATCCATTTCCTTCTCCCTCACGGAAGAAAGATCAACTACTTAGATTCATATTGTTGAATGCCTTCAGCATGAACCCAAAATCCTGCAGGGAAGCCTTTTAGGCACAATGTAAGTTGTTATCCAAGAAACTTAGAAATGTTGAGTGTTAAATGAAAGAGAGTGGGATCTCAATCATACAGTGGAGATTTGTTCAGAATATAGCAGAAATGCTGTGACTTCCAAAATGAGTTCTTTGCCTAGTCCTCAAACATCCCTCAGATACTGGTAGGATGTCAGCACACTCTAGTTATCCACTGATACCTCATACCCTAACCTTACCTCTCCTTATCTTCCAAAGTGCATCATTCACTTTTAAACCATGGGCAACATCACAGTGGGAGTTCCAGTTTCTCTGTAACAGTTAAATAAAAATGACAAGAAAGACTACAGTGCAATACCTTGTATCTCATGTAGTACAGGCCATTAAAATATAAGCAAATAACCATTTAGGGACATGCTGCATGGCTTGTCTGTGTGACATTTTCATCAATAACTCTTTAGTTGACCAAATTTTGTTTAGGCTTTTCAAGACTGTAAAGGGAGTTTTTAGCATGTATCAATCACTAAAATAGCTAGACGGTGGCTTCATATACCAATTTAAAACCTACATATAGAGTGAATTAAACATGCTGTCTGCATTTACAGCACAAAATGGAAAGTCTTCATGGATGCAGCTATGGCTGAACAATAGTTAGAGCACAACTATTCGCTCATGAATTACGCATCATAGTATGCCTGAATTAGCATGAGAGGTCAAACTAGCAGTGGCACAGTGGTAGAATCTTCTATTGTTAGGCAATATCAGAGGTTCTAACAGATTAATTGTCTTTGTAAGCCACTTGTTCTTAGAGGAGGCTGGTGTATTATGGCATATACTATGTACAGCAATGAAGGGGCAGCAAACATTTTCACTATGGCAGTTCTGACTGAAAAGGATAGTCCTAGTTTCATACAGGCATGGACCCAAACAAACATCTTGTTCCAAATGGGATTTAGGTTTAACTCAAACTAATGGATGGAATAGGCTGTGAATATAACACCAGTTCTTACTGGGATATAATACAGTTTGGAGTAATGAAAGCTGTGGACTAAAGATTGCAGCTCACTGTGCATTATTTGATTGGAAAGGTTTAGACTTTTATTGTTAATTTGGCTTGAGCCCCGCACTGTCCTTAAGCATTAGGTATTTGTAGTCACAGGGATGCCATGGCTCTGATTGCTGGTTAGAGTCGGGCAGTCATCCACAAGCAGAAGAGTTCTTGTTTTCATTACAACAGTTATCGATACCTCTACAAAGAGGCTCGGTGTCTACAATGAACAGGATGCACTGCGAAGAGATTTTTCGTTGTGCTTTTCTTTGCTGGTAAAATGGAATGGAGGAATTACGGATAACCATTAGAAATTTAGGGACTTGTATTAGCGACTCCCATAATGATGAGTCTAAAAGGCAGAAGAAAAAAATGGATTTGTACCAAGTGTGAGATGGCCAGTTCTCAGAATATTCTCTTTTCCCTAAGGTATGGCAATCTCAGAGTTTGTATGTGATAGTATATATTTACGTGTGTGTATGCATGTGTGTGTGTGTGTGTGTGTGTGTGTGTGTGTGTGTGTGTGTGTGTGTGTGTGTGCATGTGTGTGTGTGTGTGTGTGTGTGTGTGTGTGTGTGTGTGTGTGTGCGTGTGCATCTGTGTGTGT
>NC_056734.1:949745507-949793007 GCF_019279795.1 Protopterus annectens | reverse complement strand
AAAACATGGACAGCATCCCTTTACTTAATAATGATGGTCTGTGAACAGCACATAATACCACTGACACCTCTGCACAAACATACCAAACCAACAAATGCTAGTGTTGTCAGTCATTACCTAAGTCTCCCAGAAACAGAAGATAAAGCCTCAGCAGAGATCTGTTGACATAACACCACTGCCTCTACATAGTAAAAAATCTCCAGGCTGCTTTTTGTAAACCATCTGAACTAAATTAATAGCAATTCCACTAAAACCACAGGGGCAAACAGATATGCCTTACTTGTTGGTAATTCCATTGTCAGACACATGGATTCCGCATTTTACATGTTTACGAGGTTGGACATGAAGAGTGTGACAATTGTATCTTCAGTATCAGGATACATGAGGTTATAAGGTTCATCAATCCATTACCCTAGGAAAGTATGAATTTGACCTTGTAGTACCCATCTTGGTATGAATGACTTGAGGTGTTCAGCTATGATTGACATGCAAACATCAATCTACACATGTGGAAATGTAAGTAAGAATCTGGTCCTAAGTGAAATTGTACGTTCATGAAGAGTGATATCTACATACAGAAAGAAAATAACAGTATACAGCAACTGGCTAAGTATTTGGTGTTATTCTAGGGGAATCCAGTAGGTGTCAGTATCGGATGAGATGGCTGATTGTCCAGGTTGCTTCACTTGAGATGGCCTACACTTGCTTCACTAGAGATGGCCTGTCCTTGCTTCACTTGAGATGGCCTGCACTTGCTTCACTGGAGATGGACTGCACTTGCTTCATTGGAGATGGCTTGCACCTTTCATTCTCTAAGTCTTCCACATACTGTCTAAAGAGTATTTTGCCTTCACACTGTGTTTCTTATGCAGAGTTCAACTAATAGTCATTTCCGCTTGACAATAAAGCAATAACAAACCAGAATTCAAATTTTAATTGCATAAAAATTGCTCTGCTTACTGCCATAAGTCTTGGATGACTTTAAGGTTTCCTGAACTTTGAACACATTGCATCTGTGTAGTAACTAAGACTTTGGTTTAAGTAAAGATCATAGCTCTCAAATGAATCATGGAAAAAACTCGTCAGAATTAGGGAAAAATCTGGAAATAATGAGGGACAATTAGAGACATATTTTACATGTTATTGCTATTTATATGACATGTAAAAAGGACAAGAGTGTGTGAAATAATATTTTCTGAAGTAAAAAGTCTACAACTCTATTTTTTGCCATTATTTACTTTAGCACTATTCACCACCTTTGCTCAAAGGTCACCAGTTTTACAAGGGATTAAGATGGACAGAGCTAAAATACAAGTCAAAATCAGAATGTCCCTGCAAATCAGGGACAGCTGAGAGGTATGGTAACAATAGTGCATTATCTTAACCTGGGTTCTGAGCTTATCATGCATTCAAACCTGAGGGAAAGTGTAGGAGAAGAATCCACATTTGTCAAAGGAAATATTTCAAGGCAGATACCCAATGACTCTCAAACTGACCTCTTCAACCTCCAATTTATTCAGAGAAAAGCAAACTATCAACTTCTATCCTGCTATAGGAAAACCTCCATGTCCCCAGAGGAGCACAAAACATTCCTAAAAGTAGTCAGGTTGTCTCATGCTTCAATATGCTCCCTTATAGTGGATAATTTTGAATCACCCTTCAGTTAACTGGAATTGTATACCTCAAATGATGGCTACATCCAAAGATGTTTAGACCCAATAAACAAAACCTCCATGTAATAGTATGCATTCTAGCCTGGTTTTAATTAACTTAGCCTTTATATATGCCACACTTCTAATTGCCCCAGTCTTAGCTAAATTTGACCGCAAACGTGTAGTCTTCTCAGTCAGAAACTCTTAAACCACTGCAGCCAATAATGCTGAGTTCAAGGACTTCAGACTGACAAACCTTCTTTATAGTTTATGATGACTTATCAAAATTCACTTGCAGTATCACCAGTTCCACTTATGACACAGCTGCTATGTATCCCCATGAGCCCTATTCCCCCATAAATAAGTATCTAGACCTGACATCCCTAATACAACAAAATATAATGGTAAGTTTAATAATAAGCCACTCAGGTAGTCCACTAGTAAAAACAAAATTCTGGAATAAAAGAAGGAAGCATCTTCCGTCTTACAGTAGGTATAAAACTCCCATTGCATAAATCACATCAAAACTATCCCAGGAAGCTAAAAATCTAAGGTAAATCACAAACTTGTGATTATCTTTTGCTTCAGATGCTACCTTAATTTCTTCTTCAGCTATCTAGAAAACTAAGAAACAGCGCTCAGCAGTGTTTAAAACTAATCCATAATGGCATCACCCACTCTGACTCAAATGACAGAGCAAATATTTTAGCAGTCAAATTGAATACAACCTTTAACCCCAGAGGCAATCACTTCACTGCAAATTCACATATTTCTTAAACCTCATACATTGCAAAGAAACATTTGTTGAAGGTACTTTCTAAGACCAAAAAATACTACTACTGTAGTTCCAGAAAACTTACATGGATGCCTAATAAATACAATACGTGCCCTTATCAAACCTTTGTTAAACTCTTTCACATAAGCTAGCATACATGGTATGTCTGAAGTATGTTGAACTGCAGTTTTGTTGCTCCTACATAAGGGTGGCCCTACCACAGACCCCCAGGAGCTATGGACCCATTAGTGTGAGTAGTCCTATTTATGAAGTCATGCAAGCATTGTAATTGTCAGTGTTAACTAGGATACCCAAAAACTTAGGCTACCCCATACAAGTTTGGCTTTATCGTAGAGAGACCACGTTTGCTTAGTTAACTTCTTTACAGACAATAATCATCCTGTTCACGCAACTTATGTTGATTTGGTCAAACCAGTTGCCAATTTTGGCCATGTTGGTATCATTAACAGGAGTCTTTTTTGCAGACCTTTTTTGTAAAGTGGATAGTAAACTAGGCAAAACACAGAGCCCTCTTGGGAAAGTTGCAGGCACCTTCTCTGTAAGTAAGAAAGTTATGTACCTCATAGTTCAGTATGAGGATCCCTCCTTTTCAGGACTCCAGAATGAACGTCAGTACCTTTGGTTAACTAAGTTCTCAGATAACTTCAAAATGAGAGTTATTGTCAAATTCCCTTCTGCTACCATATCATTATAGCAGGAACTTACCTTTGCAAACAAGTGTACTGAAAAAGGGCTAAAATTAAAAGCAAAGAAGTATGGCATTGGCTAATTTGTGAAAACATTTTTTTTTCTGTAGAAATACAACATAGCTAATACTATCCTTCAAAATGACAATACAGATACACATTTGCAAATTGGGTCAATAATTCCTTCCCATTTGACAAATATGCAACTGCAGTAGTCATAAAAAAAAATAATTATTTCCAGCATAATTGATATCTAAATGTGTATTTATTTATTTATTAATTTACACAAATTTGATTACTGGGAAAGTCTGGCAGGCTAGGTGCCCACAATCAGTAGATGCCCATGAAGAAAAGCTTCAAAATCATTTTAAGAATAATTTTACAAATAATTAAAAACATCTACAGTTAAAATTATTTTACCAAATTACACATATTTTGACAACATTGGATAAAAATAGATAACTTATATGATAATTTTAATGTTTAGAGAAATGTCTGTCAGTTTAGGGAATTGAAAGGTAAGTTAGCATAATATAAGCAGGAATTGCAATGTGAAGTGAGAAAAAAATAGGGACAGGGCATATTTAGACCTGACATGTTAAGAAGTGAGTAAAGAAAGAGAGTGAGGCATAAGGTATGAATAGGTATTTATTCATAATTAGTGATATAGTTTAACCTGGGCTTCAGCAAGAATAGAACTAGATTTTGGCTAGAAAGTCTTTCAAAGTGATTTTAAATGACTGAAGGGAGGGTACTGACCTAATGGCTTTAGGTAAGAAGTTCCAGGCCTTAGCAACATGGTTAGGAATATAGACCACACCCAGCAAATTTGATGGGTTTGTGGACAGAGAGTTGTTTTTGGTCACTGGATCCTAATCAATGAGTAGAATCATAGTTGTATAGAAAAATAAGTTATGTACTTACCATAATGTTCTATCTGTGTTGTCGATCATCATTTGGCCTTGACTGATGGGTTCGGTTCTGATAGCAGTACTGACTCAGACGTTACTACAGCTCGCACCAGCCAAAAACTCTTGAGCTTAAGCCCTACCCACCACCTACCTGCCTCTGACCTAGTTACCTCAGATCGAGTTTGCAGAGGACAGAATGATACAAACATAATGCCTTCATAGTGGCTATATTTGGAACCTTTTGCAGATAATCAGTAATAAGATTGTCATATCGCCTATTCCAAAAAAACTACTGCTAGGGAAGGAAGGAGGGAAGCCAAGAACAAATGAAGAGCAACACAGACGGAATGTTATGGTAAGTACATAACTTCTTTATCTGATGTTGTCAGTCTTCATTTATCCTTGACTGATGGGACAAAGTCCCCAGCTACCTTTGATCTTGGGAAGATTCACTGGACTATATTTATGAACACCATTGCACCATGTGGGTCTTCTCACCTTAGAGACTAACTTCAACTTGAAACAAATGGTCAAGGCATATGGAGTAGCCCATGTTGCTGCTGCACATATATCATCCATAGAAGCTGAAGATTAAAACTACAGTAGTAGCCATGGCTTTCATAGAAAGAGCTTTTTAAAGGAATAGGCAAATCAATTTGTTTTTATGTTAGACAAGGGAAATACAATTTTCATCCATCTGGCTAAGGTAACCTTGTTGTATACAAATAAAAGCATAACTGTCTGTGAGCATCTAATAAATATAAACAGTATTCACCCTTTATTATTTTTTTGAAAGGTTGGAACAGAAGACTAGCAAAATGATAGTATGTTTTATATTGGCGTGTGACATCACCTTAGGTATAAAGGAAGGGTTTATCCTTAGGAAGACTGTATCTAACTGAAAATAAGCAACAGAGGTTTGCATAATAATGCTTGTAGTTTGGAAATTTCTCCGGCAGAAGCCATTGCCACTAAGAAATAACTTTTTCCAGGACTAAGGTTTTGTAACTCAAAGTTGGAAGGGTGGCCGTACAAATGCCCATAACACCAAAACAGGGATTCAAAGGTGAGGTATGATCCTTATAAGGAAGTCTTAATAATAGAGTCTCTCAAGAAAGAGCCGAGTTAGCTGGACTTTAATAGTTGAAGGAGCAGCACCTGTTTTGAAAATGAAAGCTAAAAAGGTCTTGAATTTTGTCAGTTGAAACTGAAATGAAGCCAGTGCCCCTTTCAAAATTTCAATGGGTGAAATTTTTTCTTTTGCTAGTGAAGAGCCTATTTGTGGATGGCCTGCAGGAAGCTAACAGAATATGACATACTGGGGAAGAAAGATATGTCCATTTTGCCATGAGTGGAATTGGGGGAAACAAGTCATTGGTTAAATTTCAGAATGGTTAATTGTGTCAAACTGTATGATTAGGACAGGAGGTCTGGAACTAAGTCCAGAGTCCAAGGTTTTTGCATCAGATAAGACCAGAGAAAGAGGGAGAAAACCAAAACTGTTGAGACCAATAAAGAGTAATGATAAGTACTCTGGTTCTCAACTGTATCACTTTCTGTAGAATTTTGGAGTAAGGAGAAACAGAGGAAACATATAGAAACTCCAGAGACCAAGTGTGTAAGGGACCATCCCTCAGAGACTCCATTTTGTGGGGGTGGGGGTGACAGGGCATTTGTTGTTCAGACATGAGGCCAAAAGGCTGCAAGAAGGCTGGTCTCCTGACTGAAGATCTATATATATATATATATATATATATATATATATATATATTTTTTTTTTTTTTTTTTAAATCATGTTTGGAACAAGGAGCCATTCATGATGCAGAAGAATAGACCTGCTTAATTTGCCTCTGGTCTCTTCTGTTTGTTGATGTATCAAACCACTGACATATATAAATCGCAATTGTTCCCAAAGAGAGAGTAGTCAGAAAGGTTTGCAATGGTAAAAAACTCTGCTTTCATCACAAGAACATTGATATGTTAATTAGCATTTATATGGAGCTGTGGAGTGTCTAGTCCTGATAATGCCTGTTTGCACCTTTCTGAGACATTGAGACATCCATGGACACTCTGACCTTGGCTGTGGTAAGAACAAGGGGATGACCCCAAGGAAACTCTTCGGAGTGCAACTTCTCAGTCTAGATTTTTTTTTTTTTTTTTTTTTTTTGCAAAGATTGGATGCTAAAAACAGATCTGACATAGGTTAATATGGTACTGATCATTGAAATGCTAGTAGCCATTGAAGAAGTCTCTTGTGATACTTTGCCAAGGGAACTAGTATAATCACCACAAGGCCTTAAACCTAGAGGGTATGAAAGTTTCCGTAATTGGAAATTGTACTTATGAACTCCAAACCTCGAGTAGGAGTCAATCCTGATTTTTCATAACTACAATTATTCCTAGGAATGTACAAATTAGGAAAACATAATCTATTGTTTCAGTATTAAAATGTGTGGATGGACTGGTAATGGACCAGCCATCCAGATATGCAAACCCATGTACTCCTTGTAGTCACAAGGTAGTTGATGTTTCTGCCATTCAAGTAGTGAGCACCCTGGGGGCTATAGTGAGGTCAAAGAAAGGAACCCTGAAGGTAATGAGTTGTTACTAGTCAGAAGTGGAGGAACTTTCTGGGGTGTTTATCCATTTAGTATGGTAATATGCCTCCTGAGGGTTTAAGGAGAGCATCCAGAAGTCCTTTTCAAAGAACAGAAGAATTATCTGAAGTGTAAACATACTGAATTCCATTTGGTGAACCAATTTCAGAATGCTAAAATCCAGTGTTAATCTGCAGACACCTGCCTTTTTGGCACTAAAAATAATTTTGAGTAAATTCTGGGTTCCCTCTGGTCTGACAGGAATTCTCTGAAGACTATCCTGGAGTTTCTTGTGTACTTGTGAGTGAAACTGGAAAGGGTATGATGCAACCTCCAGATAGATTCTTTTTGTGTTCAAGAATCTGTACTTATATCTAGCCAGGGGTTTAGGTGTAAGGATAAGCTGTCCCTTAAATGCCCCCAGAGGAAGATTATTGTGCTTCCTTTCAGGAGCATTGGTAGGGCTTACTGAGGAAAGATTCCCTGAAGCTGTGGTTTTGCTGACTACTCCTGGCTCATGAGTGGCATTTTCTATTAAAGGTCACCTCATGTACCCCTGAGAGAACTGTCTCTATGTGTGTCTTGGAAAGGCCATTTTATTCATGAACCATATTTCCCAGTGTCCCTCGGATTCCAGGAAAAGGATCTTTGTGGGGGAAGGTAAAGTACCTCTACAGCTGAAAAGGTCTTAACATCTTTCTCATACTTGAATAATGCTTCTTGAACTTTTTTTGTTTTTTTTTGGCCATAGAGAGACGATCTGACAAAAGTGACATGGACAGATGAAGACCAAACTGATTCTGCAATATCACATAGATGCAGCTAGATGTGTCTCCCAAAGGAAATGTCGGAACCTGCTGGTTTATAAGTTCAATGAGGGTCATGGATGAGCTGGGATCAGACCATAAGGTAGATGACTAGGAAACAAAATGATAAACGATCAAACTAACTCAAAAAGTTATACGACCAAAACTTTTTACAAAGACAACTGGCACCACTACTAGAATTAAAATACACAATTTTAATGAAGCACTTTTCGTCCAAAACATATAGTTGAACTTCGTCAGATAATAAAACCCATACTAAACAACATTAAATAAGGCTGAATCAAGTCAGCTGATATCTCAAACTTTTACAAATTTAAAGACACAGTGTTTAAAATTAATATTTAAAAACATCATTTCCTATTATTATTTATACTCTTACTAATATCATGATTACTAATAACGGTCAGCAGCAGCACTAAGATAAAACATACTAACAAATGTAAAAATGCTTGAATATGAAGCTATACAAAAAATGATCAGGAACTGTATAATAGTAATAACTTGTAATACCATTACTATAGCCTTTCATCTCAATAAACTTTTGAGTTTTAAACAGCGTGTTATGGAACACATGTCGTTTAATCCTGGAAAGTTGTAAGCATTAAGGCGAATTTGCCAAAGGAGCTCCAGTTTTTCCAATAATACTGTAAATGGACCACATCTTGGATTAATTTCTACTTGGTCCAATATCCAAAACTTAAATGTGTGTTCTGGAAATTGATCTATATGCTTTACTAGGGTATTTTCTAGTTTATGTTTATTGACACTATACATGTTCTCATATGCCCGATCTCTCAGTCTATGTTTGGTTTTCCCGATGTAGAATGATTCGCAGCATTGACATTTAGCCAAATATACAATAATTTTGGAATTACAATTAAATTTCTTCCTGCTGTTCAAGTGCATATTGTTGATATACAGGGATGAGACAACCAGAATGTATCTACAGTATGAACAGTTACCACATTGTCTCATTCCTGCTATGTGGGACTGTGTTCTAAATTCACATTAATATAGTTTTTTTAAGGTCCTACCTCTCCTAGCTATACATTTTGGTTCAATCCCTAATTTTTCCACTAATAACCTATCTTCCAAGAGGATGTTCCAATTTTTAATTAATATATTTTTTATATCCCGATAGTCCAGATTGAAGGTTGTATCAAAACAGGTTGTAAAATCATTTTCTCTTTTATCCAACCCAAGATCCAGTTCGCTGTCAGGATTATCACCTACTACATTTATTACCTCCAACAAAGTGGAATATTGGATATTATTAAGAATTGGTGTATAAATACCAAAATATCTTTTATTATTAACTTCTTCTATTATATTATCAGTCAATGTGCTAGGGTATGCTCTCTTCATAAAAAGTTGTTTCAAATGTTGGCATTCATTATAAACATCTTCGTCTGTAGTAACTATTCTGGCAGCTCTCCATAACTGGCCCTTTACCACCAATCTTTTTTGGCGGTGAGGGTGTGCACTTGAACAATGTAAAAATGTATTGGAATAAGAAGGCTTTCTATAAATGTTTGCTTGATACCTCTTCTTCAAATAAATAAAAAAATTTTTATCCGCTCATTAGATGTATTCTACTCGTTAAGTGATGCCTTCTGATATGAGTCAGTAGAGAGCATTAATTCTAGTTTAGTCTCATAATCCAATAGGTCCATAAGTACAAGGCCGCCACCTTTATCCGGCTTCATAACCCGTACTTTGTTTCTCCTGTGCTTCATTAAAATTGTGGATTGTGATTCTAGTCATGGTGCCAGTTGTCTGTAAAAAGTTTTGGTCATATAATTTTTTGAGTAAGTTTGGTAGTTTGTTTTGGTCAATATGGCAACCAATGTACTGGATTCATCTCTGGAATTAGCTTTGGAAGTATCAAAGGAGTCTGAAGCCGTTAATCAACTTACACCTTTGGTACAAGCCTTATCACAGCAAGTTGAACAACTTACCAATAAAGTAGACTCCCTTAATGGTTCGCAAATACAAAGGCAGCAGCAGCAACACCAATGGAATCAGTTGAGAACTGATTCAGATGTTTGTGCTATTCAACAGTAGCAAAACGTTAACCAACAAGGTATGGAACTTAATTGAGATGCAGGTCCTTTGGGTATACCTGCAAATACTATAGTACAGTCTTCAGAAACAATGTCTGCTAATGCAATTCATAATGGACATTCCAACACACAGACTGTTAGTTATATGTCACAGAGCACCAGTCTACCGGCACGTACATCTAATAATGGAAACCATGCGCCAGGGCTTATTGGGATCCCAACTTTAAGGGACTGGCTTACTTGTCCAGTGGGCCTCTCTGAGAATAGCGAGGTGCAAATGAATGGGAACTCGGCTAGGGACATGGTTGTTATAACTGATCTACTGAACAACTTAAATCAGAATCTTCTTACATATAAAAAACTTTGATTGGAAGTGGAATACTTCCAAGAATGTATACAAGCTAGTATTATACCGAAGGGGTTAAGGATCTGCCACTACCCCACTGGACTGGTATCTGATTCATTATTTCATCAAGAATTAGTAAAGTTATTCAATAAACAAGGGTTGGAACTCTTGGATTTAATGTGTAAACATTATTCACTTATGGCTCGTGAACTAATGGATACAGCTTCAGTGTTAGATGTTCAAATTAAAACACATGCAGATTTTGAACGTTACAAATATGAGTACTCCCATGTGATTCAGCCTATTGACTTGCATTTAAACAAATCTAAATCTATCAAAATTAAAAAGCTTGAACGGGATAGTTTACAATACCAAAATGGTACAGCATATCCATGCCTACCAGCTGCACAAATATGGAAAGGTCAGAGTGGAAATATTACAAGAGGAGGTGTCAATCAAATAGATGATGGTGCAGGAAATCAAGCTTACACTGGAGGGGGCATATACTTGCAGGAAATAATGGTGAGCCTTCATTCAGACCGTTCGGGTCAGCAGGAAGCTATAGAGCCTGAAGCTGGTAATTCTAATGCTTCTGATAACCAGATTGAAGGCCCAAGAAGAAGTGAACACATCCCGAACCAAAGTGCTCAAGGAAATCATAATAATAATTATTGTAACAGCAATTATCAAGGTTTTTCAAGGGGAGGATCCCAGAACAAACAGAATCAGCGGAAGAAGCACAACAAATAGAAATAAATGAGGTAATTGACAGTAATGTTTTTGACACTCCAGTTATTATTTCGAATGTGGAAGGTGATTTTTTTATATATAACTTTTCCACATTGGACAGTTCTGTCAATTTAGCTAATATTTTAGCTAAAGGAATGACATTTATACCAGCTAGAAGAATGGACTTATCTAACATATGCACAACCACCACAACAATATAGAATAGCAAGCACATATAATCCACCTTTGCATAATTTGTTACACATATTTGAAAAAATATGTAAATTAAATCTTACAACATATCAAGGGGAAAACAGGAACATGTGTATAGGACATAATGAACAGGTATGCTTAATTTAGTAAAAACAGCAAAAGTATGGGTTATGAAGTTGGATAAATGTGGAGGCCTTGTATTTATGGACCTGGTGGATTGATAATACAATAGAAGAAGTTAGTAATAAAATATCCATTGGTATTTATATACCAATTCTTAATAATATCCAATATTCCACTTTGTTAGAGGTAATGAATGTAGTTGGTGATAATCCTGACCTTGAAATGGACCTTGGGTTGGATACGAGTGAAACTGATTTTACAACCAGTTTTGTTACAACCTTCAATCTGGACGATTGGTATATAAAAAATATATTAATTAAAAATTGGAACATCCTCTTGGAAGATAGGTTATTAGTGGAAAAGTTAGGGATTGAACCAAAATTTATAGCTAGGAAAGTTAGGACCTTAAAAAACCTATTTGAATGTGAATTTAGAACACAGTCCCACATAGTAGGAAAGAGACAATGTGGTAACTGCTCATAATGTAGATTCCTTCTGGTTGGCTCATCCCTGTATGTCAACAATATGCCCTTGAACAGCAGGAAGAAATTTAATTGTAATTCCAAAATGATTGTATATGTGCCTAAATGTCAATGCTGTGAATCATTCTACGTCGGGAAAACCAAACGTAGATTTAGAGAGCGGGCATATGAGTACATATATAATATCAATAAACATAAACTAGAAAATGCCCTGGTAAAGCATATAGATCAATTTCCAGAACACACATTTAAGTTTTGGATATTGGACCAAGTAGAAATTAATCCAAGAGGTGGTCCATCTACAGTATTTTTGAAAAACTGGATCTCCTTTGGCAAATTCGCCTTAATGTTTACAACTTTCCAGGATTAAACGACGTGTTCCATAACATGCTGTTTAAAACTGAAAAGTTTATAGAGATGAAAGGCTATAGTAATGGTATTACAAGTTATTACTATTATACAGTTCCTAATCATTTTTTTGTATAGCTTCATATTCAAGCATTTTTACATTTGTTAGTATGTTTTATCTTAGTGCTGCTGCTGACCGTTATTAGTAATCATGATATTAGTAAGAGTATAAATAATAATAGGAAATGATGTTTTTAAGTATTAATTTTAAACTCTGTGTCTTTAAATTTGTAAAAGTTTGAGATATTAGCGACTTGATTCAGCTTTATTTAAACTTGTTTAGTATGGATTTTATTATCTGACGAAGTTCAACTATATGTTTTGGATGAAAAGCGCTTCATTAAAATTTTGGATTGTGATTCTAGTCGTAGTGCCAGTTGGTTTTGTAAAAAACAAAATGATAACTCTTTAACCAGACCCCTTGAAATTTGATAAAAGGTGCCACAAAATTCAAGAATCTTAAGGGACAGATTGATAAGAAAGTGAACTCGCTTTACAAACCTATCCGTCATCTGAAACTCCCTGTTAGGTATGTAACTACAGGAACCTTTTTACCACCAACACCTTTGCCAAGGTGGCTGCAACAAACATGGACTCCACAGTCAAAAACCTGGCCTTGAACTGTTAATACTGGGGGGGGGGGGGGGGGGTTCTGTCATGAGTACTGGTGGTGCTGAAAAGAGTTGGGACGCTTTCATAACTACAGAAAAATCAACTGGATGAGCTCATCTGCAAATAGAAGCACTCAAAGGGAAGATAGTGGGGTGAATGTTAGAGTGCTATTTCTTTGTCACTGGCAGAGCTATACATAGAAGTACCAGATTCAAGCAGAAACAAAACAAGATTTTAACAGAAAAGGAAAAAAAGCACACTTTTCCAGGAGAACTGGTGAATATATCCACTCCCATGCTCAAACAAAACAGGGAGGGAAAGCAGAAGAATAGCAAGATTTTTTTTAATTAACAAGAAGAAAGAGCCTACCATCAATGGCAGAACAGAATACAAACCGTATCAACTAAAAGGAGAGGGCAGAAGTCACATAGAAGGAAGTAGAACTATAACAATGAAATTTTCTTCAGGGAAAGAATATTTATAGAAGATAAAATTACAAATAGCTGACTTTGCTTGAGAGCTCTGGCAAATGCGTCTGTCTCTGGAAGTGGCAAACGAGAGCTGAAGTATCTAGGAGAGGCATTGTGGGTAGGGCTTAAGCTTGAGAGTTTTTGGCTGGCACAAGCTCTAGAAATGGCTGAGTAACCCATCATTCAAGGATAAATGAAGACTGACATCAGATTGTTATTCAGTGCTGGACAGGCAGATGGATGCAGAGTAATTTTGTAGGATGTAAGAAGCTGTGCACAGATTAGTTGATGGGATCGTTCTGACCAATGTAGGCTTTATAGTGCTATACATTGGTTGGTTCTGAAATGTGTATTTGCTGCAGTTTTATCCACTTTATTATAGCATTGTTCAAGCTTTGCTTTTTGTGATGCATGGAGGTTAGTAAGTATGGGAGGACCATGAAGTAGTTAGAGGAGAAGGTAATTAGTGGCAAGTGACATTTTAGTTGCATTGGTGAAAATGTTTTTGGCTCTATAAAGCACCGCTAGTTTTGGTGAGGGTTTTTTAATGCAATTTTGTATATGTCAGTCAAATTTAAGACTGTCATCCACTGTAATCCCTAATAATTTGTGACGTGACCCAGTGATTGCGTTATTAAGAGAAAGGATTTTAAATTTCATCTTTTCATGAAATAGGAATTTTGGGGAGGGGGTAAGTAGTTTTTTTTTTTTTTTTTTTTAGGTTGGTCATGAGTTAAGAGATCAAAATCATGTTTCAGTGGCTGAAACTCTCTGAGCATTTTTCTGGAGATGTGCTAGGTAGGCCTATGTGTACACTTGTGTGGAGTCATCTGCATATTGTATTAGGGATGCTTGTTGTGTCAATGCATGGAGTGTGTTGGTGAGAATGCTAAACAGGACTGGTCCAAGGACAGAGCCTTGTGGCACACTGTTGATGACTGGGAGGTATGTTGAGAGGATGGAGTGTCATTATACTGAGTGATAACTACTGGACAGGTAGCTTTTGAACCATACAAGGATGGCCTGAGGAAAACTTAGTGAGGACATTTGCAGTAAAAGATTGCTGTGATAAACTGTGTCAAAGGCTTTAGATGAGTCTAGAAATGAGGAGGACACCAGCTTGCCATTATTTTCAGCTTTATTGACAGTTTATATAAATGTTAGAGGAGCAGTATTAGTACAATGGGAGGGAGGAAATCATGTGTTGTGGCGGGTAGGCATTCTTCCTACAGGAAACAATCCAGCAATTCTTTTTGAATACGTTTTTTAAGTATTTTGTAGGGGGGGGGGGGTAAAATTGCTATAGATCTAAAGTTAGTGATGTCTGTTGATTTTCCCCTTTGTGGAGGGATCATGTGTGATTTTTTTTTCCAGAGACAGCGGAGGGAATGTGGGACTTCCGGATTGACCTATTTTTATTTTTATGGATTGAGACAGGATGGTCAGTGCTGTTGGGTGCTATTTTAAGTGTCAAAATGGGTTATGTTCTTATGCAATACCCTAATTAGGCATATCTCTGTGTACGACTCCCTATTTGGGATAGTCATATTAGGCAACTGGGAATCCCCCAAGGTTCCTAAGCAATATAATTGATAGTCTAAAGAACCTAATATGCCAGGAAAGGCTTCAAACACTGTCTATTTACGCTGCATCTTATACTATGTAATTGGGAGATGTATGCCTTGCATTCTGAGCCATTTGCTACCCTGTCCTCATTAGTTACTCAGTCCTCTTTGAGCTCTGTCTTGTCAGCATATCAAATAGCACTGCTAACATGAGATCAAGGCACATAAATATTGACAGAGAGATTAACAAAATTGTTACGGGGATGAATTTGTTTACCAATAGGCTAGCTCATTTGTGGAATAGAATACCCCATGCAAGTTAGGTAATATGATACCCTAGTATGCTTTAAACTTAGCCTAGATGATTGGGTGCAATTGGTTCCAATAATTTTGCCCTAACCTGATTTATTCTTGGAGGGCATAAAGCTTGGTGTTTGCATGCTGAACATGCTCTTTTGACTTAACTGCCTTGTAACTTCTATGAACCTCCCTTTTTTGAAACTAAGAAGCACCTACACAAGATCTTTCTTCCATTCCCACTTCTGCTTTGGCATATTTGTTCAAGTTGTGTATAATTTCTCCATCCTGCACTATGTTGGGCATTTTAACATGTCTCTGCCAATTTACTTTCATGAATGAGGGCATCACCATTTTTTTCTCTTTAGCCACTCCTTCACTCTCCCCTCTTTCCTGGGGAATTCAAAACACTAGTAATATAACAACATTTAGCCATCAGTCGCATGCCTTTAAAATTATAGGATAAGTGAGATGAGGTTTGACTTGCTGACAAATTTAAAACTGAAGACCTTAAAAAGTATTAGTACCTTACTGTACCTATTCCTGCAAGAAGTCAAGGGTACCAATAAAAAAAAAACAATATCCAAGTATCATGTGCATGCACCATAAAGCAGTTAATAAAATATTACTAGACAGTCACTATGCACAAGTATCCCTTCCAGTAACAGTACTGATGACAACATTGCAGCATACTGGATATTGAAAGGCATTCAACATGTACTATACAACAAGTTGCATGATAAAATGCGGCATAACATGTAAGACAGTAAATATTTACCTTCTGACTGTATGGGACTGTCATGCAAGGTACAGCTCAGTAAAACAAACTGCTCTGTATGTAGCTCCAAGCAATGTTATAGAAACAGAGAATAAGTTAAAACAAAGGCTAGTATGAAAGAAGCAGCAAATGAAAATATGCAGAAACTGAAATCATCTAAGTGCTCCATCACTGTCAACCAACCAGTGGGCTCCCATTTACTAAAGGGCATCCTGTTATTAGTCTGGTTTAAAAAGGCAATCACTGGAGAACATTCATGGGTACTAGGGGCTTGCAATTTCATTGTTCTGTTTCTGCAGTTGGAATCCAGGCTTTGCCTTAGCTGTTTATCTTTCACTGTACATTATTTCTTTGATTGACAACACATTCAGAAAGAGGAGGGAATTGCAGATATCACTTTTTTTACATCCTCTGAGTTTATTGCTCCTTTCTGACCTCTTGACACCTTAATATCTGAGAGGCAGAGCAGTATATAGCTTTGTTTCCATCACTGAGATTTTATTTTTTAATGGCACCTTTTGGTCTGTGCTGAAAACAGGCTAGTGCAGTTGCTAGATGTATGCCTTTTAGATTAGGCCCTGCATTTCAGTCTCATGTTGCATGCTTGTTTTGGAAAGGTCTGTCTGCTAGGTAAATAAATATTCAGTTACACATCTTCTGTGAAGCAGGTGCACTTCTTTTAAATGTATGGCTCCATGCTGGTCCTTTTTTAGTATTTTTGTTATATGCCATTGTGACAAGCCCTCTTTACCCCAGAGCAGTAATTAAGGAGTCACAATCCTCACCACTGTCTCTGGTAAGGGAGTGCCACTAAAAGCAGGGATAGAAATGCACAGTTTCCCCTAAAAGTACACTGGGAACAGGTTCCAAACCTGGGACTAGACTAGATGCTTCATTCCCAGTCCAAAAATGAGTCTCCACACTAACCACTGCAGAGCACTGTGTCCCAGTTCTAGGTAACTGATGCACTCACTCTTAAATGTCTAATATTCACACATACACACACTCTTGGAAAAGACTGACACAGCTTTACCTGCTGTGTTTCTTTGCCCAAATTACAAGTTAACAGCTGCCACCAGCCAAATACCACAATACCCTTCAAAAGGGGGTATTCAATTATATTGGGTAAGATAGATATTGGTACAAATGGTAGCATGTAACCCAAGTAGTAGGGCTTTTTGCAGTGGCCCTGGTGTTATCACAATAGGCATAAACACTCAATTTATTAAAAACATTCACTAAATAACCAGCCACAATGAGATGTAGTAAAATGTTTAACAATAAATAAAAATATTTATTTATTTACTTATTTTATTTTAACATTTTGTGAACCAGGTTTGTCCGACTGGGCCCAGAGAGGCCTTTTTCAGCAGAGACCCAAGAGGAAAGTAATTAGTAAAAATAAGAAAAAAAAAACTAACAATTCAAGTTATAAGATACTTAGTGCAAAAACAGAGAAAGAAAAATATACAACAGGAATATTTACCAGGCAAAAGTACAGTATTTTGAGAATGCAGTAGCAATATGTTTGAGAAATTTGGTTATCATTAAATTATATACAAGGAAAAATAGCAATACCTTAAAATAAAAAATATTTTCAATATGTAATATATAATTCAAAGTAACATCATGACATAGTACATCAAAGATACATTTAATTGCATAGGTATTAACTGCAGAGAGATTAGTATGTGGCAGATATGTTAATCGAGAGAAAAAAATTTAATTAGGTTATTTCCTGACAAGTACAGCTCCATGCATGTTGGAAATTAATTTTAGTTGCTTTTTCAATTTGCTGCTTTTGGTAGTGGATCGAAGGGGCAGTGGAAGTTTATTCCATGAGTATGCAATTGAATGACTGTAAATTATTTTTCCAATACTTTTGTTTGGATTTGTCACCTGAAGTAGGTTTTGTTGTGTACTTCTGAGGTCACGATTGGGTGTGTAGGGTGTTAGTATGGATGGAAGGGCAGGTGTTGGGCTATTCAGGATTCTATGTGCAATTTGTAGTTGTGATATTTGAAGCTTGTAAGGGATCACAGGCCATCTTAAGCTTTTCAGGGATATACAATGATGGGATTTGTAGCTATTACTGGCTGTGAATCTGGCTATCTTGTTATAGGTACTACCTAGTCTGGTTAACAGATTATTTTGGAGGTTAGTAAGTATGGGGCAGCATATAGCAGGCATGGTAGAATAAATGTTTGAGCTAGTACAGGTCTAGATTTGTTAGGTATATATTTGCTGTTGTGGTACAGAAGACCTCTACCCCAGGATTCATGAAGCTTGCGCCATGTGCAGGCGTAGCGTCTACATTCTAACACCAAAGATAGCCGCCGAGTGATTCGGGGACGAGCTGTTCCCACGTGCACTTCATGCGTATGCTATGCCCGAACAACTCCTGAGCCTTGTATGATAATTACCCCATTTGCAGCAGTGTAGCATGCAAATGAAGGTATGTAGCGATTCAGGAAGTGGTGCAGGTATAGTGTAAGCATGCAGAAATGTAAACCGTAGAAAATGGTTTACATTTTTGCAAACATAAAATCGGAGCCATGACAGCCGACCAAACACATGTATTATATTGTTAACATATGCCAATGGCTAAATATATAGCCATTGGCATAAAAACAAATGTACAAAATATAAAATTAACATTTAATATATATAGTCGCACTATCATGATGTGGGAGCGCAGGGCAGCGGTGCGCAAAGGAGCTCACAAGGAATATATAAAAATATAGAATAAAATCGCAGTGGAACACATATCACGATTTCCCCATAATAGTCAATGGCAGGCATGCTACACCATACTCATGGCACAAGGGTTGCTAAGGGGCAGTGACAGTGTTATGTGCAGTAGCTAGGAATTTGTAGGCAATGCCATACAAATGAGAGGAGTAATAGTGAATCGCAGATTCCCCACTGGTGTAAGGATGCACCTCACAGTGTAACGTTATAACTCCGAGGTGAGCCCTTGAGATAAAGATGACATCAAGAGAGGGGTGTGTTGCCATTGCTAAACCAATCTGCCCCTAGCTAGGCAAAGCTGCAGGATAGGGGTGTGTCGAATTGCCCATACCTATGCTTAGCTGAGAGTACACAAGGTAACTGAGTATACATGCGAACGGAGATGAAAACGCATGTAAACCCGATAAACAGGTATGGGCGGTGCGCACTGCAGCTGAAACAGGAAGGATATAGGAAAGAAATAAGGAAATACTGCAGCAGTGAAATTGGAGTACAAATGACTAATTATCACATAGGAGCCTACAGTGGGCCATTGACAACAGCTAACAAGGCTGCAAGCAGCTACCTGCAGAACAGGGAAGGGGAGGGGCTGTACTGCAAAGAAAACAGCAAAGTGTCAAAGCAGAACAAAGCCGATATGCAGTATATCAGCTACAAGGCACATTTTACCATGACTGGGTAGGGAAACTACAAAACAAGAAAGACGGCAGGTGGATGCATGCCTGATAATGGGAGGGGATCCAGGTCTAAAAGTGAATGAAATGGCAACAGATTAATCAAGGCAGGCAAGTAGATCTCCACAGTAAAGGCCCCACACTTGCAGTACTCATTGCAAAACCCATAATTAAGACACACAGCAGCTGGAATACATACTCATACTCAACCACTTACATCAACAGCATCCATAGCACAATACTATAAAGTGTGAAAGCACCTCACACACATTAATGTATTCCCATACACTGTGCACCAGGGGTGTATACAGACAGGAAACTTTTATTATGTACATGTTAGGGGCTGCCATAGCTTTGATCCACCAGCATGTGTTGGAGACTGAAGGTGGTGTGGAGGATGATGTACATGACCACCACAGGCACCAGGGGAGGAGGAGAGTGTTCAGACCCAGGTGACCCTACCAGGGGCTACATGATCTGGAAATAGTAGAAAGTTACAGGGTAGACAGTGATATCCTACAGCAACTTGTGGAGCTGTGCCAGCCACGCCTCAGAGCCAGAACAAGCAGAGGGGAACCCATCCCAGTGGATACAAAGGTATTTGTAAGCTTGAGAATACTAACTACAGGTACCTTTCAAAAACCAACTGTGGATATCATGGGGATCTCACAGGCATCATCATCAAGGGTACTACACCAGTTCCTGGATGCCATGTTACCACATGCCAATGAGCACATATACTTCCCCCGAATGCAGGAGGAGTTGGCCAGCAATATGCGTCTTTTCCACCATGTGGCAGAATACCCAGTGGTACTGGGTGGAATAGACTGCACACACATACACATTACGTCACCACCCGGTGAGCGGGGTAGGTGCTACATAAACCGCAAGGGATACCCCTCCATAAACTACCAGGTTATGTGCAATGCCCAGGGCATTATCATAGATGTGTGTGCTCGCAGCCCTGGAAGCTATCATGACTCCCACATCTAGCATGCCTCACAGCTCTATCGGTAATTTGCCAGGGGGGACATCCCAAATGGCCACCTGTTGGGGGATGCTGGCTATGGACTGGAACCGTGGATGATGACTCCCATCAGAAATGCACACACAACCATGCAGGAATGCCATAATGAGGCACACGCACAAACCAGAATCATCATAGAGCATGTGTTTGGGATGCTGAAATCACGGTTCCGTTGCTTGGACATATCTGGTGGAGCCTTGCAGTACTCTCCAGGCACATGTGCCCACATTTTTATAGTGTGTGCCATGCTAAACCATATGGTCCTGCGGAAACGGCTGCAGCAGGGACAGAATGGTGAAGGTGTCCTACTGGTAAAGAATAACCAGACTGATATCCTGAACACGAAGTGCTTTATTGGACCAGATCACAAAATTTTAAAATTAAAATTAAGATCTTATTGTATTTAATAATTTTTTATTCAGGTTCTAGCCACCACGGTTAAGGTGGCCATTATTCTATGTAAACAAGTGTTATTGTTTGATTTTGTTGTAAACAATGCATCATTTTAGTTGATTTAAGGTTTCAAATTGATGTATTTGATTTTAGGTAGTTTTTGGGATGAATAGATCTATATTAACATTGTTTTAAATTTATTTAATTTTGGCAACTTAATTAGTGCAATTTGAATTGCACATTACGAGCCTTTTTTGTATCCATGGTCCTCGTTGGCTGTGATTGGTTGTACGTGGGAGGTGTGTGCATGACTCACATTTAAAAGGTTTGTGATACTGGAAATGGCTATACTCTGATGAAGCCTGGTTATATTAATGGGTGAAAGCGCTTAGTAGTTTAATTCAATTCTTTGGTGCCATTTGTGTGTTTTTTGTGGTTATCATTGTAATTTTGCTTTGTGGTCTGGTCCAATAAAGCACTTCATGTTCAGGATATCAGTCTGTTTTTTCTTTAACAGAATGGTGAAGGCCCTCACAGCCCACCACAATTGCCAAAGGTCCCACAGGCACAGAGGTACACAGACCATGACCATGAACACCCTGAGCCAGCCCCAGTAGGCAGACGGAGGCATGCCCAGTATGCCCATGCCTTGGCAAAGAGGGAATGTATGGCACACACACTGACAGTGTAGGCACCTAGGGACTGACACCTTTCTCCAGCTGCACACACAGTAAAAATGGATGGCACACACGCAAGACTACCTGTAAATTGTCATGTATAGGCAGTCTACTGTGTGTATCCAACATAGGCAGCCCTCAACTATTGCACACACAACAGCCATTGGCACAAGGTAAGTCAACACCTGAACAGTAAATTAAGCTATCAGCATATGCAGATACTGTATGTATAGATTCATAGGTAGGTGCTTGATCAACTGCCAGAGGCCATTCATAAGGCCAGCCAAAATGTGTCAGCTTTTGCCACCCCATTGATTCATTAACTATCCCTCTGTGGAGCAGAGCCAATGGTGGGATCCCTGGGGTGCATCCACTTTTCCCTATCCATCCTTCAAGGTTTCTTTTGCAGAGTGTTAGTGAGGGGCTCTGTATAATGTAGTTAGGGATGTTGTTCCAAAGTATGGGGAATGTCTGTGACAGGAAGCTGTCCCACCAGCATTTTCCAGTTATTGTTGTGGCAAGGTCAGCTCACTACAGTGTGTGGCTCACTGTGACATGGATTCCCATAGGTGGAGTATATCCATCAAGCCTGAGTTCAACATGGCTGTGTTGGCCAGTAGAGATCATCTCTGGGTAAACGAGATGCCACTGAGTAAAGCGGGAGTTTATGTAGTCTGGCTGCATAGGCCATATGTTGGAGGACAGTATTCCTCTTGGTGAGGTACATTTCTGGACTCCCCAGCTGTTGGACGTGTCCTTTGAGGTACATCCCACATGGGTTATTATAGCCTATGATGGGAATGATAAGTGATGAGTAAAGGGGCACTATAACCCCAGTATGTCTAGATGGGAATCCTTTAGTAATAAGATAGCTTACATAGAAGAATGTCCTAACTACTACGGAGATATGATTGTCAAAGGGGAGATCACTATCTACCTTAGTCCCCAGATACCCCATTACCTCGTCTGTATTAAAGTGGCTGCCACTCATGTGTTAATATGTGGGTGCCAATTCCACAATGGAATTACCATGCAGTTAGTGGCACTTGGCCGGAGGCCGTGTCGTTGGCACCCTGTGACATTCTCTGTGAGGCCCCTTGAGGGATGTCCATGTCAGCTGGACTATCAGTCATGGCTCCTAGTTTGCAGTCATTACCAAACATGGTCTGCCGTAGTCCACCTGTGTTTGGCTGTACATCTGAGACGTATATGCCAAACAGTAGGGTTCCCAGGACTGAGTCCTGTGGGACACCAGTCATGACTGTTCAAGAGTTGGACCTGGAGACCGCTAGTTGTATCATGTGGGTTCTGTGTGTAAGCCCGTTGGTAACCCAACCTGTGATGTATGGGTGAATGTACAGGCTTGTGTATTTATCAATAATACTTGAGTGGGGCATGGTGTCAAAAGCCTTGGTGAGGTTCAGGTAGTATGTGTGAACCACCTCCCCCGTCATCTAATGTCTTGGTGAATGTATGTAAGATGTCAAACAGGTTCAGTAGGAATGAACTGCACTCAACCAAGCTGACCTGGGTTGGGTCACGTGTTCGGAGGTTACCAATGTCATTGTTAATGAGTGCCATGAGGATGCGAACCATACCATTGCAGACCAGGCTAGTCAGGCTTATGGAGTGATAGTTACCATGGTCAGTAGTGATTCCACCTTGATGGAGTGGAATAACCATTGCCATGCGCCATTGTATTGGCATGTAGCCTGTGGAGAGGCTGAAGTAGGAATGCTTAATTAGGTGGGGGGCTGGTTGTCTTGTACAGTTTGCAAGATGCAGTCTGGGTCAACATCTGCCTCCATTGATGCTGTGTTCTGCTGTTAGAGAGGGCCATTTCCACCTGTGTGTCTCTGATGGTTGGGATACTGTAGCTTTGTGGGCTCTTTAGGGGGTTTAGTATGCACCAAATGTATCTGCAAGGATGTTGACGATATCAGTACGGTCAGCATATTTTGTGCTATATTTCACCAGCACAGTTCAAATCTGTGTGTCACCACGTAGATCCTTGACATAGCCAAAGAAGGCTTTGTGGTTATGTTTCGAATCCTTGCGTATTCTCCTGCTGATGTTAGCCTTGGATGATGTCATGAGGGACGTACGTATTATACTAATAGTGGTGACAGATGTCTGCCCTTTGTGGTTTTTGCTGTGTGTCTGAAACACTGTCCTACTTCTGTAGTATAGCCTGTTTATTGCAAAGGTCCACCAGACCGGTGTCCTTGTCTAGGAGGAGTGAGTCTTGGTTTACCAGTGATGGTACAATCAATGCATCCATGTAGGTGCTTATAGACTGCATTTGTAAATCTGTCTGTATCTTGAGCAGTGTTTCCCCTTAGCATGGGAGCTTTGAAACCTCACTAATAGTGTAAATTTAGCTGTAGGAAAGGTATACACCGTGGTATCCGTGGGTGGGGGAAATGCTAGGGTGTGGAAACAGTGAATAGTTCATGATCAGATCTAACCAGTGACCAGTTAACCTTCACTGTAGTGCACCTGTTGCCTATGTTGGTGATGACCACATCTAGTAGTTTCCACCCCACGTTAGGAAGGTTACCATCTGATACAGGGCATATGAGGTGGTACATTCCAAGAAGCGCTGGGCCTGGAAGTGAGTACTGAAGTATGTTTCCCAGTTAATGGCATGGTAGTTGACATCGGCCAATGCCAGGGTGTGCGTTAGGACTGTCATGTTTTCCACTGTCTCCAGGTAGGTGGAGTGGAGGTCCTGGGTCATGGAGGGTGTCCATATTCCTGAAGGATATGTACACCCCCATGCTGATTACAATTGCATGACATCAGATGCATTATGCTGAGCAACTACCTTTGTGCCAAAGTGGAATTTAAAATGCACCTTGTGACAGATCACCCACCAGGCCGCGAACTTCCCAACTGTCATAATGTGCTGCAATGGGGAAGATTAGGTCTGAGACTGAACCATAATAATGGCTACTCTCAACTATTCCATTATGAACTGGGAAGACTCCTCATGTACCAACACCTGTGCTCAATGCATGTTGGATTCCATCGACACCACTGATCTGGATCACAGTAGTCACACAAACAGGGCTAACAGTATGCTACACATAGTTAGTCTCCAATGCCAATGTTATGTTTCCTAAGAGCAGAGTGGTGAGTGCCATGGCACCCATGCAGATGGACAATGCATGTGCAAATGCTGAATCCTACACAAATGAACCTTAAGCAGTCACATATGTGCAGTGATTGTGCCATTGAAACAGAACCAGAATTCAACCCAATGCAAACAAGTAGGAAAACTGGTGTTACCATGCTTTAAACTGTACCACAAAAGGTAGTAACTGTTGCAAGAGTGAACACACATGAGTGTAGGTGATCCCTAGTCAGCCTCAGTAAGATGCAGATACACCATATAAAACCATGCAATGGTACTGTGAAACTAATCAGCCACACATTATGAGGCCAAGCACAGAGCATTTTATAGCTGTGTCATTAATCATAATGGCAATGATAAGACCTGCCGTGCCGCACAGCACTATGGCATGGGAAGTACTGCACCTACAGAAATAGCACCGATTCACCCAGATAGTGTCTCGTAGAACCTGATCCCACTCCCATCTCCGCCCATCTCCAACAGGTACACATAGTAATATATCCTTGTACACTACAGGGCCCCTGTACTAATGACTACACAGGTACAAGTTGCACTCTCTAAAGCCATACATACAGCTTTCATGGGACCTGTCAAAATCCCAAGCATGTATCCTACACAAATGTAAGAACATTCAGTTATCCACATACACATCATGTTCAATCATAGCTCCATGTCAGGCTGTGTACACACCGAATGGTGCACAGCAACAATTATCACACCCCACAAAGGGGGAGACACCATTGATAATGGGGCATAGTGCACAACTACCCTGCTGAGTCTGGTCTGTACGGCCATGAACTTTGGTCAACATAACTGATGTACTCGGTACAGATTTAGATGACAGTTGGGTTGATTCACACTGCATATCATGATCTTGCCAGGTCGTAGGACACCATCACCCATACTGTTTTCCAGCTACACTCAGTAAACTAAGTGTATATTTCTATGTCACAGGAGTGGTTGGCAACTTGACTGCTGACAGAAGCTGCACTACAGAAGGTGTCTGATGAATACACACACATCAAACCAGTGCCAGACACAGTAATACAGGGGTCATTCCTGGTACTCTACCTCTTTGTTATCTATACCACACTGGCTAACACAGAGGGCATCAGCCTATTGACGTTTGCAAATGACTATGAATTAGGAGCAATAGTTGACTCATTGTGTGCTGCGTTCAACATTCAGAAGGGCTTTAGTGTGTCAGATGTGTGGTATGTGATGTATGGCCACAATCTGACAGCTAAGTATTGCATTGTCATCCCCTATGTTACAAATCCTGTACCCATTAACTACCACCTAGGCAGTGGTCAACATAATGGCAACTGTGTGTATGGGATGCAGCTGGACAGTACTTCCCTTTGATAGTTATGTCACCAAAAAAGACAGGTAGTCATATGTGGTACCCCTAATCATGACAGGGTGCCATCCAGGAATATAGAGATAACTGATCAGCCATACTCAACACCCATGTGACCCATAATAGATCACATATTTCCTTTAAGGGTTATTGCCCATGTGTAGATAACCTACACTGCCCTTCACAATCCCTAGCTGCACTATGTAGCATGCAGCCCACCCTGAATAAAGCCATGTCCAACCCAGAGGTGTTGGACATGCTACACTTAACACATCCTGATCCCAAATAAACACATACGTCATGGACATCCAACTTTCTAGTACAAGGATCACAACATGCCTGATAGATCCCTGTCCCATACACTTAACATACTCTTGCTATACTATGCATCCCTGTCCAGTGAAGCTGCACATCGCCCCTCTCTGTGACATGGTGTGATGACCGCATGCCAAATATATCAGTAACCATGTGTATCAGTTCTGTGGCACAGCTTGAACTGGCCACTGAAACTTACCTGTCTGCTGCCTACAGCTAAGTAACCTGTCTGTCTAGGCTCATAAATGGCCCAGGGCATATAGCCTACTAGATCACTATGACCATACATGCTATAGTTGATATCAAACCCTGCAAATACCATCAGGCTAGCTATTGTCCCATGTGTTACACATGTGCAAAACAGGCAATACATGGCAGGATGCTACCCAGCTGTACAGTGCCATGTAGATGTATATGGCAAAACACATACATGCTTGCATGTCTGCAGGGTCACAGGTCATGTCCCCAACAGCTATGTATGACTACATATGTGGCATAAACACAGCATTAAGGTTGATAGCATTAATGTGAACACATTCATGCATGTGCTGATAGGTAAAGGCACCACTACAGGCAAGCAGACATGTCCACGTCAAGACAACATCCACATGGTGTATGAGCAATGTCATCACATGACACACACATATATGGCGATAACATCACATCATCAGTAGGTGTCAAATGTGTGTGATTTATACATGTCAGTGGTGTTAGTGTCATGTAGATTTACAAAGACGTATTTGTAATCTTAATAAATGTGATACACATGTATGTTCAGCTGTACTGCTGTACTTCTCTGCGAGTTACTGTGACCTGTCTTCATCGTTATGTCTTCCAGGTATGCCACATAGCAGACTGCCAGTGTACAACCGCTTGGAGGATGAGGTCCTCATCCCATACCTCCTCGACAGCAACACTACACTCTTCAGTCATGTGCCACAGGATGCACAGCAGCGGGATGCCCTGTGGGAGGAACTCTGCAGGAGGATAAATGATGTTGGCAGTCACAATCTCCCATATCAGAAGGAGCACTAACACTGTACTGACCTGATAAGATGAGCGAAACAGCGTGCTAATGCAATCACCAGGGAACAAGGTGCAACAGGTGGGGGGGGCATTCACCCAGCCCCCACTCACATGTACCGAGGAGCTACTGGCCAACCTGGGGACACCTGCAGACCTCCATCCACAAGCTTTAGTTGGTATTGTGGAGTTGGGTGTCTCTCAACCACCGAGCCTGGAGTTGCCTGGTAAGTCACTACTGCACATAAAACACAACTATATATCTCATAGTTACATGTATTACTGTACAATATGTAATGTAACATCATATGCAAGGCATGTATGCATACATGCCACATACTATAGTCTGCTACTCTATGTATGCACAAATGTGCATACTCCATGGTATAGTGTATTGTACTGGCTTATGTGCTAACATGGACATTGCACCCTGTAGCTATCACACAGGTGTGGATAATGATCTTACTGCTGTGACCCTCCTGTTTAGGTACCTCTGGTACTTTGCAGTGACAGCAGCCTGTGTCAGGTGAGATTGTTATTATTTACCAGGCTTGATAATGTACAGAACATATTAATTGCATGCTATCTGCCATAACACACATACACATAATGTATGATGGTCCTGTTAATGGACACTGGTCAGACCTGCAATGCATCACACTTTTTACCTATGTGAAACAATTGAAGACTATATGAAACACCTACACAAAACCTTCCAAACTGTCATTGCCAGATGTGTGGACAACAGTGAATACAATGGTGGATGTGTGTTCCACTGTAGGGACAGGTACTACATATCAGCATTACACATGTTGGGAATACGAACAGTACTGTACAGAGAGCATATGTGTGCACACACACTAAATGTGTTGGAGTGGGAGTATGCCCAGCCCACAGGATACACCCTTGTGGAATATACCCTTGCTATGAATGTCACACAATGTCATGTGCTATCAGACATGTCCATGACATGTAGTGGGCTGACTGCAACACTGCTCAACTATCATGCAAAACATGTCTCATATCCTATACATACCACCCTTTTTCTGCATAACCCTGTCCTCAGTGGAGCATATGACATCTATGGGTGTATGTCATATGGGATAACACTGACATGTGAAATAAGATGGCCATCACAACAATTGGACTAAACATGTGTACGCATGGCCATGGAAGATGGCCAGAGACATGATGCAACACATACAGTAGAAGTGATGTACATGTGTGTACACCCTGTTGTACATTGGTTCGACACAATATAACTATGACATTTGTGTAATGATGATATTGCAGATGTGAAACACTAAACATCATACAGGCCTATGCACAGCTTGTGTAGGCATAACATGAAACCACCACATAACATGTCTTGAACATATTGAGTGTGTCATGACATGAAGCATTCACCTATACAGTATCCAAATACATACATGTGTTGCACAACATACACATACATCCACATCAAGCCACAGATACAGTACAATCACCTTGCTAGTGTCAGATATCACTGTCATGCATGCTTCTCATGTGTGAGGTACACAGATGACATGTGGGACATAGAGCACTTGTAAGTTAGCCATGTGTGGGCATAGTTGCCAGGTATCAGTAATATGGTTGCAGATGTGCAGGGGTGTCATCCCTATACCCTTCTGTGACCTGTGTCACACATTCCACATTAGGGTTTATTATGTATACACCTCAGTGACTTGGGTCACATTCCACATTAGATATGTATTGTACGTGAACATAGTCATGGCTATGAACTGTGTCAGTAGCTCACACTGTATAGCAATTGTGAAGCCACATGATGCCCTGCAATGGCTATGCACATCAGCTCAATGTGCAGTATTTCCCTGCATATTTGTAGGATGGACAGTCAACATTGCATCAGTTGAAGGCCCGTGTTAATATAACATGCCCCTGCATTCGGACACCCTTACCATACTGTAAATTGGAAAGGACACCATTGTGTTACATATGTATGCATGTCATTCAAAATGTCAGCAGAAGACATGTCATACTACATGTGATTGGCAAGGTCATATGCCACACAGCAGGCCAGTGTACTATAAACCTGTGCTGGTCTGTGACACCATTGCAAAATAGGGACAGCCATATCAAACATGTGTGTACAGCCACATGCACAATGTCTACACTCAGCTCAGGGGTAGACAGAATAATGTTGAACAGACATGCACTGCTTTGGGGGAGATATTCAATCTAGGGCGCAGGCAAACATAGTATGCAGTCCACATGCCCTACTGCTCATGTCCTCACACATAGAGGCGGTGGCCAAAACAAAGCATGAGTGGCAGATGTAGAAAGGTCAGCGATGGTCTGTTAACATGTGGTGTATGTTACACACACCATGGCAGTCCAGTGCAATGGTGCAAAGTGCATGCATTGTGTTGCAGTTATGGGGCATAGGCTACTAACACAAATGATGCAATACAGGAATGTATGCTAACCACCACTATAATTATGTAAGGTGCATGCAGTCTTCTATAATACATGCATGCTGTTGTGTGCAACTCAAGGATGTTTGATAACTACCACTATAATTGCCTAAGCTAAAGCTATAATTGTCTAAGCTGAATGCCATCTGCCATATCACCTGCATGTAGCATGTGTGTCTGTGTGTGTCTGTGTGTGCCTTTGTTTGTCTGTGTGTCTCCGTGTATCTGTGTGTGTCAGTGTGTGTGTCTGTGTCTGTGTGAGTCTCTGTCTGTCTGTGTGTGTCTGTGTGTCTCTGTGTGTGTCTGTGTGTGTCTGTGTCTGTGTGTGTGTGTGTGTGTGTGTGTGTGTGTGTGTGTGTGTGTGTGTGTGTGTGTGTGTGTGTGTGTGTGTGTGTGTGTGTCTGGGTGTGTGTCTGTCTGCATGTGTCTCTGTCTGTCTGTCTGTGTGTGTATGTCTGTGTGTGTCTATGTGTTTCTGTCTGTGTGCGTGTGTCTGTCTATGTGTGTCTGAGTCTGTCTATCTGTGCCTCTGCCTGTTTGTCTGTGTGTGTCTGGTATGACTTGTAATGTACAGTTTTTGCCTTCCCCACACAGGTGTTGATGTAGGTGCGTTTCCCCTCCTGCGGCCCACCTGATGTTAGTGTCCCCACAGACTCTAGCAGTGATGTGGATAGTATGATTGAGGCACAGGCAGGGTTGTCAGGGGCTGAATCTGTGCCATTGATTGCCATTCTACATGTCTCCCCCTCATCCTCGCACACAGTACCCCTGCCTGCACATATCCCATCACTATCGACCATAGAGGAAGGACAGTTGGTGGGTGGTAGCATGGAACAAGGAAGTGTGGTAACTATGAAAGGTGTGCCTGCATACCATGATCCCAGTCAACAGACTGGTGATGTCCCACACAGGCATGTGCACAGCGCTGTTCGTAGGAGGACCATCAGCCAACATGCCCCTGCAAGACCAAGCACATCAGCTGGAATCACCAGACGCATGTTTTGGGCTGTAATGGAGGCACAGCCACATGATGAATGGCACAACAGAGAGGCTTTAAAGGTCTTCTGTCCATTCATTAACTGACAGCATCCAGGCACTTGCAAATGCTCACCATCATATTGCAGATGTTTTGGATAGATGATTGAGTGACATAGTGGGAGTCCTTGACTGTGGCATGTCAATCCTCAAGCGTGGAATGTCTGTGCTGGAACATCTGGTGGGAGTGAGGCATCGGGCATGTGGACGTAGGTCAGCTACATCACCTGTTGAAGGTCTACGTGAACATGCTATTGCACATGCCTGTTCCCATAGTGTCGGTAGCAGCAGCAGTGCAGCTGGTGCTGTGCAGTACACACCAGGACACAGCAGGCCCTGTGCACATGGTCCTTGACAGTCCCAACATGGACACGATTCCAGTGGACATTTGTCATCAGACAGTACCCAATCTGGACCTCTGCCTGGTAGTGCCCGTGCAACTCCTGGCAGGCGCAGGTCACATGGCCATGGCCAGACACTGTGAACTCTGAAACCTACCGTGTACAGTCTGCAGCTTTCAATATTACCCCCGTGTAGGCCAGCCACATGCCAGACCTGTGTGCATGCATAGACACACACACTGGAAACAAATGTAGGGTACCTCAACACACACAGGCATAACATCCACACACGCCCAATGATATCACAGGCCATAACACACACACATGATGTCATCCAGTGGCACAGCCTAGGCCTTTGGCAAGCATTATCACCCTGTGCATATGATGATGCCTGTGCTGCATCCCTGTCATCCACACCATCGGTGCAGGGACATGTTCATATGGTCTGATGCTCAGGGTGAAAATACTAGGTAGACAATTGTAGATTAATATTGTTAAGTAGTGTTGACAGGCAGCAGACATACCATATATTGCAGTTTTAGAATGCATTTTGTATGTTTGACAGTATGTATCATGTGTAACAACACTAAGAGCATGCTGAGCTTGACATTCTGCCGTCCTCTTTCAGGTGTAGTTGCATGTGCAGGGGGATGTTGGTGTTTGCGGGAGTCCCATATGTACATGTTGACTACCCATAGGTCAGTATGACAATACCTGCATGCACTTTGTAGCCTCCACATTACAGTTATTTTCTCCCATGTTTCAATTATGTTTACTGTTCTAATGATCCAAGAGCATGATAGCTGTGCAGTAAGCTACTGTGTTCAGAGCCGTCACATCCATAGTGGGTGACATCACAGGTATAGTTACCTGGAGTGCGAAGTGGGTAAAAGAGTGGTATGCCGGATGACAAGGGTAAAGGCCAGTGGAAATAGAGGCTTCTCATTTGGAAGCAGTAATACCCACTGCCATGACAGCATGCAAACACAGACACACCCACACACTCAGGGATTCACAGACACAGTAACACACACTCTGACACACACACACACACAGTTGCCAGTGTTTGGATGAGAACCCCTGCCTATGTGCATATCATCATTATAGTACTACACAATTACAAGATGCACCACAGAGATTACACATGCACAGGTAGTTGGAATGGCCTAAGATTGAGGACATCGACAGGGATACTGCAGTGCAATGAGTGTATGTGGGGAAGGGGGTCCATCAGTAGGCTATGCAACAACAGGTCACACCCCAGGGTGTACATGTTAACAGGTGGTTAGTATGCCCGTCTACGATTATTGATATCAATGGGGATGCTAGATCACATTGAGTGGATGGGGGGGTTGGAGCATTAACATTTCACTATGGTAAAATACAGCCTCGCTCCAGGAACAGGACAGCCATACACATGGACAGCCACAAACACACACACACACACACACACACACACACACACACACACACACACACACACACACACATACACACACTGGCATTCACAAAGATATACACCTATGTCACACACATAGAGACACTTTACATGTGTGAGGTTTAACCACCTGCCTATGCCTTTCTTTCTACACTTCACTTTGTACTGGTGTCAACAACAATGTTAAGGAGAGTGATAAGATATGGGATGCATTTCCTACCATACATGACATATATGGATACACCCACCCACGCATGCCAGTACTGTAAATCAAACACCTGCCTATCTCATGATAGGTACTACAGAAGTACAGCACTATCGCATCTGGTACAATGCTTACTGACTAATTCCTTTGACGACTGTGCTGATATATGCAAAATATATGCAGAGGGGAGGTATTACTGTTACAGGAGTCATGAGGTTTGCCTTCAGTGTTACCCTTACAGCATTCTACATTGTCTGTCTTCCACTTCAATTAACAAAAAACCTGTCCTTAGCAGGTACACAGGTTATTGTAAGACTGGTTGTAACACACCATTGAGCTGTCCTCAGTAATCATTCATCTGCAAAGAAGCCCCACCACTTAGTAGTCATTTCCAGACATCTGTCCATACCTCATTTACGGCTTACTGTACTTAGAGCATATAACCATATACAGTTGGCCATGTTGAGGCTGTATTGCAACAGCATGGTGTACTAAGACAACAGTCACCTTCAGACATCAGACACTGCACACACATGGAATCTACACAAACAGCAATACATGTACACGTATGTGGTCTACATCAGTATGTGCACTAGTAGGTCAAGAGGTTACATTCCACACCTTCCACATGCCATGTGTGAAACATAGCCGAGCATTACACCATAATGGATGTTGTATTCATGTAGTGGTAGGACACCACCACTTTCACCGAGTAGCCAAGTGTACATTTATTACAACAGCACATATCAGCATGACACACACAGCATTATTCCATGTCATGCTCCTACAAACTTTTACTTGACGGTGCCATGGTGAAGCCAGGGCACTGTAATGGTCAACAGTGAGCACATCATATTTGCCACACACACACACCTAATGTGTACTGGAAGAGTGCCAACAATGTGCTCTGTTAGAGCTAGGTAGTACACTCATTCAAGCATGTGCGAGGTCTGTGGTTTGTAAACATCTCACCCCAGCATGAACTGGCTATTGTGGTACTAAGGCTAATGTCCAGACAGCACACAGCATGCATGGTTTGCAATTGTTGACATGGGGTATATGTAGGAGCTGTGGCCACACATGGCTGTACATGTAATGAACATTCCACCTGTGACTACTCAGGAACATACAGAGCAGAGCTGGATTTCCCTGAGTCTGTCAATACAGGCCTTATGTAGGTCCTATGGTCCTGTTATTTGGGTATGTTTGTAGGCATTGCATTAGATGGACATGTCTAAAGACATGCATGCCACATGGGGCATTGTATGATATGATAGGTGTCATGGGTGACCAGTAGAGAGGAGATATTACCTTTGTCAACATAGATATCGAACCTTATGTACTGTTAGCATGCTATCTGCCATGTGCATGTGTGTAATGACTGTATCCATCTGTATGTAGAAAGGAAAACAAAAGCTATGGTAATGTAATTTATGTTGTATGAGTGTGGGATGTACATATCCAGGGCAGGTATGGTTAGGTCATATCCAACCATGAGGGTGCTGTTTACTGGTGAACAGCAACAGTCGACCATGTTAATGCTGAGGACATCTGAGGGACCCTGGTATGTGTACAATTGAGCTGGTTACAAACAGTGGTATTATTGCATTGCATAATACATTATGCAGCTGTGTCTGTACATGGGTACTTTGCACAGTTGATTTAGGCCTAGGTATAGTCCACAAATTGAGGGTTATCTGGTAGTCTACCATACTATGTCGTACCACATATGGATGTGTGTTGGTAGTCTGGGAACAAGGTGGTGGATGTATATGAGGATACAACCTGGAATGCAGCATTTGCCACTGTCACCTGTACCTGACTCATTTGTGATGTATTATGTCAGAGTAGTGGTCTTTACATGTGAGTAGACTTTATGAATATGTGTACACCAACACATGGAATGGTCCATACCACTGTTATGGCCAACATGTCTGGATCTGAGTTATATGGTGGTAGTGCAATTGTGCACTACAGAGCCTTCAGCCAGGTGTTCCTCACTGCACATATGTCAGTATTCCCCATTGTAGGTTATACATTGAGCAAATGGATTCCTAAAGCCACACATCTAGCACTGGTTAGCATAAGCATTCAATGCAATTGTCATGTAGGTGTCAGAGTGTTACTTCTGTGTGTAGGACATTTGCCTTGGAATGCGGCTATATGAGTAAATGTGACCTAGGTATTATCCACACACATGCGTAACATGGATGCATGTGCTCTGTGTTGAAGGCTCGTCATTTGGTCATGACAGTCCAGAATGACAGACACTGGACAACCTCATAATAATAGCAGGACATTGGCTCATTGTTTTGGTCTAGCAGTTGCCACCTGTACCATGACATCACTGCATGTGGCATTAATGTGCTTGGTAGCAAATGCCCCATGTAAGGTGACGAACAGTGGCAGAACTTGTGTATATGACCAATGTGAGATATACTTAGGGTAGCAGTCCTGCTAATAATGACAGCTACTAACACAACCGCGAGAGGTCATCTTGACACCTGCACCTCAGTACCATTACACAAGATGGCTCACACATTATGCTTGCACATGCCACTGTTCCACGTATAATGCCATTATCCACAACCTGCTATCAATGTATGCCTTTCAGGGCAGCAAAGTGTGTGACACATGCTGTAGGTAGCATCCGCCTGTGTGACCCAGGTAACCTTCTGTCTGTCACATGCATGAATGTGTATACATAACATATATATAGTCAGTACTTCATGTACATGTATGCATGTGTATCACACAGCACAGACACAGTTATATAATTTATGGGCCACATACAGGTATCAGGTAGTAAACAAGTATGATGTGCATATATACTGACAGGTAAGATGTACCTAGCTGTAAATCTGTGTGTTTACAATAGGAGTCCATTACAAAATGTTCTGTACATATAAGTGAGCATGCACACTGTGTCTTTCAGTGGTTAGAATCGGAGTGCATCTCAGACAGCCCTGTGCTACTAAGTGTATGAGCGTACCCACTGCCACCTTGTGTAATTTGAGTCAGTGCATCCAACAAGCCCTTTGTTTCTAAGTGTATGAGCATGCCCAGTATAACCTTGTGTAGTTGTAGTTATAGTGCATCCCAAACGGCCCTGTGCTACTAAGTGTATGAGCATGCCCACTGTAACCCTATATAGTGATAGTAGTTGTCCATTCCACAGATAGCCATACTCCAGTTCAGGTTCCTGTTGTGTTACAACTATACCTCTCAGGCCTACCTGTGGATGATGCATCTTGTTTGTGCATACAGGTTGTAATGGACACCTACTTTAAACATACATGTCTACAGCTATGTACTTTGTGACTGTCAGTCTCCATGTTGTTGTCCTCAATTGTAGAAAGGCAGTCTGACTTCTTTGGCATGCGAAATCTCAGTGGTGCATCTTGTAACTACATAGCACTGTAATAGTGAACTTTAGATAGGCAGGAGTTCTGATCCTACCAGTGGCAACTGTGTGTGTGTGTGTGTGTGTGTGTGTGTGTGTGTGTCTCATCAAATGCCTGAGTGTGTGTTTCAGCAAATAGCTGAGTGTGGTTGTGTGAGTGTATTTGTGTTGGCGTCATGGTAGCTGGTCTTGCTGCATTCTAAAGAGATACCTCATTTTGCACTGGCCTTTATCCTTGTCAACCACTAAACCTCTCTCTTCCCCCCTCCCCACTGCAAGTAATAGGTCCTGTGATGTCACCCAGCTCAGATGTGGAATCAGTAAGTGTAATTGTATGTGTTCTGTGGCACATACCCCAACTGCATACCACTGTACTAGTTACCTTTGCATAGGCAAGATGTGTATGCACAATACTGGCAAGTGTGTGTGTTTTTGTGTGTGTTACTACTCTGTAGCCAGGCATACATATGTGTAATGTCTTTTAGCACACCATGGTAGCCATCTGTGGTGACCGGTGTCTACAAAGTATTACGTAGTTAGCAATAGTAAAGAATACACAGTAAAGCATGACTACAGTTGGGTATGTTATTTTCCTGTGCCACTGTCGAGCAGTGACACAGAAGTGGTCGCTGGGGTGTAGGTCCATACCCATCATTCCCCCACCCTATTTCCACAATCCCCGGGGTCGATTACATTAGCCATCATTCCCCACCCTGAACTCCACAAACACAATAACCATTGCTTCTCTGGTGAACTGCTTATGATTTAAATGTTATAACACAAGAGATGACTCTGTTTTGTGTACACATCAGTTACTTTGGAACCCTTCTGTGTCACAAAGGGCATTCAGACGTGTGTATATGTATATATATATATATATATATATATATATATATATATATATATATATTTATAGCTATATATATATGTGTGTGTGTAATTATGACAGTTGTACAGATGTAGACTTGTCTTTTTTTTCACAGGGTACAGTACATTCAAGTGTACTGTACATATGTACAAAAAGGGACTGTCCCATTTGTTTTCAGTACTAAGAAATACCCGAAGTAGGATGTGCATTATAGACTCCATGCAGCATGTGTACAACCCAGATGGCTTAGTGGTAAATCCAGTAACCTCAGTGTGCATAATCCAGGGTTCAAGACCTACCAGCCTTGCTGATACTGTCAATTAAAACTGCATAAGACACTTATAAGCAGGTGTAAATGTGTTTTTGTGATAGTAAGCAGCGGGTACATGCAGGTAACAGACATATACAACCTGCAGTACAGTTGGAATGCCCTTCTTTTGCAATCCTGCTGATGTCACCCACCTACAAATACACTTCTGGGACTGCTGTGACCTAGTAATCTCCATGGTGCGTGCTGTAACTGCATAATGCTGTAGTGTATTAAACTAGTTTGGTAGGTGTTCTAATCCCAGACAGGTCAACTGTGTGAATGCCTTCTTGTGAAAGACATAATGTTTTCAGAGTATGCACACTCTTTACAGCCCACTTGACCACCTTTGGCAATCCTGCTGATGTTACCCACCTAGAAATACACCTCTAGGAGTGCTGTAACCTAATATTCTCCATAGCGCGTGCTGTAACTGCGTACTGTTGTAGTGTAACAATCTAGTTAGATAAAGGTTCCATTCCAAGAAAGTCCACCTGTGTGTGTATGTGTCTCTGTCTGCCTGAAGCAAGAACAATGCTTTTTAGAGTATGCACACTCTTTACAGCCCACATGACCACCTTTGGCAATCCTGCTGATGTCACCCACCAAGAAATACACCTCTAGGGCTATTGCAACCCAATGTTCTATGTAGCGCATGCTGTAAGTGTATATTGCTGTAATGTGATAAACTAATTAGATAGGGGGCCCATTCCAAAAGAAGCCAACTGTGTATGTGTGTGTCTCTGTCTGGCTGAGACAAGAACAATGCTTTTTAGAGTATGCACACTTTTTACAATTCACATGACCACCTTTGGCAATCCTGCTGATGTCACCCACTTAGTAATACACCTCTAGGATTACCACAGCACAGTATTCTCTGTAGCGCATGCTGTAACTGCATATTGCTGTAGTATGATAAACTAATTAGGTAAGGGTTCAATTCCAAAAGAGACCAACTGTGTGTATGTCTATATGCCTGAGAAAGTAACAATGCATTTTAGAGTATGCACACTCTTTACAATTCACATTATCACCTTTGGCAATCCTGCTGATGTCACCCACCTGGACATACACCTCTGTGACTGCTGTAACCCAGTAATCTCCGTAGCATGTGCTGTAATGGTATAATGCTGTAGTGTGATGCACTAGTTAGGAAGGGGTTCTATTCCAATACATGGCAGGTGTGTGTGTGACTGTCAAAGCTTGTATGGAGGTGGCTGTGAGTGTCTAACCACTGGACATGTTGGGGAGTGGATTTTTGTAGTTTTCATATATGGTGTCCATCTTATATGTCACAATGTCCACCTCACGAGGAGTACAGATATCAGTCAGCCAAGGGACTGTGTTGGCAAGCCATACCACTACATCTGGCAAAAGGCCCGGTGAACAAAGTATGCAATCCTACTACTACCCGGAATACGTCCTGAACCCACGTGTCATACACAAACACACTTGCCTAGAATATCCCGCTATGTTGCTAGTACCCTGCACATTGATGACAGATAGTGGACATGGTGTGATTGCAGTGGACTACAGAGGGCATGACACCCTGTACAGCAGTACAATAGGCACATAAATGTGAACAATGTGCCTTCACTATGTTCCCCACTGGATGCTTGCAACATATGTGGTGCCATCAAATGTGATCCACAGAAGCCATACAATACCTTACACATGTGAAATGTATGGACCGATGCCACTGACACCAGGGAATAACTGTATCATGCTATCAATATGGGGTGCAGGGTCAACCTGCTGACTATAAGCAGGTCCTGCCACACCAGGCCAGTATTGGCATATTGAGGGATAACAGTCTGTGTACACAACATGTGCCAGCCAAAGCAGGTACACCTGTACATGTCACTGTACATTATTGTAGTACATGCACAACCCAGGCAATGTCCATGTCAAGGACTATCAAACACAGACATGACATGCATTGCAAAGCTATGGCCATACACAATGGTAACAAGGATGTCAGGACAGTTCATACAATACCCATCTGTGTGGGACATTGCAGACACTACACCCCTGTACCACACTAAACACCATTGTCAGGTGGCGTGATGCCAAGGAATACCCCTCACCCAGCCTTGTACAGCCATCTGGCATAGCCAAACACTACACAATAATGAAGCAATGCACATATGCATGTCAGTACTGGCACCTTGTGTCTGTATGTGGGGTATGATGCTACCAACCACAGTCACTCCTAGTATAACTCCCATTGGCATACCGACAGATGTCAAACGTTCACATGCCCTACCCACAGAACCTCCAGATATCCCCTGTGGTGCATGTAGTACCTGTGCATTACTGCAGTGTGACAAACTAAGTAGTTTGGGAGTGTATTTGCGGGACTGGCAAAGAGTGTCAATGTGAGTCCATTAGAGAGTGTGGTTGTGTTGACAATGACATCTGTTCATGTGGACAGCCATGTGTGCTACACCTAATGTATGTTTACTATATCTCTGTTGCAGATGTCACTCACCAACACACATATATGTTCTTACAGCACACCAGCATGTTATCTTTGTGGCACATGGAGTGACTGCATGCACTTGTAATAGTAATGACTAGTCAGTCAGGGGTTTGAACCCCTGTACTGGTAGGTGCGTGACAGACGTTGCTTAGATTTTAGTCTCCAAACCCTTCTCTGATGTACTTTGCCTCTGTCTGTCCCTCCCACACACTCTCTGTTGGATGTGGAGGTGTACACCTGCTCGGCAGCAGCTTGTCTTTTGTAAGGGATGGTCATGATCAGGTGATGACTTCTGCACCTATTGTAGTCCTCCTCTAGCTGATTGCATGTGGAACAGCTATGATGATGTTCCCATAGCCATTCGCATGAAAAACACAGTACAAAATCTAGGAACATCATGCTGGTGTTTGCCCATGACAGTCACTGTTAGTGGTACCTGGATCTGGTGTTTCATAAATGGCATCACAGATGATATCTTGATGTTCCTCAAACAACATACACAGTGGGAAATAGACTAAAGAGAAGAGGGTGATGTGCCAGACATGACTACAGCATGTAAGTGTAGCTATGCTTCATTGAGACTACTGCATGTTTAACAAGTTGTCTGTGATAATGGCTATTCTGAATGTTTTAAAACTGACAAGACAGTGCTCTGTTTATGAGGGACCCCCATCTGTAGGGCCATCTGTGGACTGGTCAGTGTGTGGAACCATTTGTTTCCTATGTTACTCACTGAACGCACATCTGTGAACAGCAGGAGCATAGTGCGAGGATTGCAGTTAGTACATGGCGATAGTGATGAGTTACTGCCATTGCATCCCTCACTGGACATATGTCACATAAAACAGTGGTATGACAGACACTGTCTGGGGTTCTCAGTGACATGCCAATAATGGACCACTGTTCATAGCTGCAGTCACAAGTCTTCTACACTTTGTACAGATGTCATGCATTATATATGCATGTGCTGTGCTCCCTCTGCAAATGTATACCATCTGTTGTGTTGGGTTAATGGTCATATTTATGCATGATGTTATAAGTAATCCTGAATGCTGTTGACTATTACTAAGCCATATTTGTGTTTAAACTGCAACACCATAAACTGTATGAGTTTGGAGGTCCCAGCAGAACCTCCTGTCCCACTTCAGCTGGCCATGGCACCGGGCACCAGCACATCTGGGGCCCAGCCTTGGACCACCACCTCTGTTGGCTCTGCATCACCTTCTGTTGCTATCACCACTGAGGATGGGGCTTGTCCCCCCCTGGGAGCAGGTCCAGACAGGAACATGTCCACTGTTGTACAGTGCCAGACGTGGTGTGTAGGGGGCTCAATAAGGGATTTTGAGGCCAGATACACCAGCTCAAGGGCAGAGTGTCATATTTACAGGATGAGGCTGCCGCTCCTAGACAGACCCCAGCACTGCAACCTTTGCAGCTGTTTTGGTGCAGTGGTGGCTGCCCATGGCTGGGGACCTCCGTCCCACTGTTTCCATATGGGGGCTCATGGGCCTGTGACTGCCAAACACCCCTCCCCGTCTGAGGTGTATGCCCCCAGATGTGTCATATACTGACCCTGTATGCTGTCTTGTCTGTCATCCTACCCTACCTATCCTCCACGAGCATACCTACTCTCCTTCCCCCACATCCCACTCTCGCCCTACGGAAACAAAAGGCCAATCAGTTCCTAGAACAACATTTGCCCCATACATAGCTGTCCATTTCACACAATTGTCCACTGGACACATGTAACTCTTTTAATATGCATCACAACATACTCCAGTTGTCCTCACCCCTGTCTCTCAGGCTCACGATCCTAGTATGCACATGACTCCTAAATGTTCCAGGTACACATGATGCGGACAACCCCATTGTACACACAACTCTACCCGTCCCTCTATGGTTACCCCATTTACCTTTATCATGATGATGATGTCGCACACAGCACCTTGCAAGAGTACTGTTCTCGCATAATGATTAGACAGGAACTGTTGTGTTAATGTAAGTAACATGCACAGAGTGATGTATATGGACAATGTACAAACGTTTGCTTGTATGAATGACACATGTCTATCTGAGGGAGTCTTGATATTACACAGGACAACACCAATACATAGTACAGACATTGCTGGTGTTTCCCTTTTCATTCCTTTGTAATGTTTTGTTGTCACATGGGATGTTCCTGATATATCTATAAATATGTATGTATCTATATGCCGGACATAAACACTCACACATACATCTACATGATGGAATACATTTCCTATACTGTTGAATGACTGCGCTGGATGATATGTTTGTGATAAGCTCTAATGTCTGGGTATCTGCCATGGCTTAGTGGTAAATCACGATAGCTGTGTGTGCAGGGTCCTGGTTTTGAGCCTTGCAGAGGCAGTTTATTTTGTTGCTGGGCAGAACAAGGCCATTGGATACGGAGTGATTAAGGCACATTAAAGCAGTTGTGAGCGGGTGTGCGTGGGTTTGCATGATGTTAAGCAATGCTAATCTCCAGTTACAGTTTCTTACACTCAGTTAGCCTCTACATTGCTTTACCAGTGTAATACTCGCATACTGGTGGCCAGACAGGCTTACACCCGCTTGCTCCCGCACTTGCAAATGCACTGCATTTGGTGTTTGCATCTGACACTCACACCCCTGGGTGGGAGTGAGGACTACAATATTACTTTGTGGTGCCTATTACATCGGATTACATGCCTACAGTATCGGGAATGGCTGCCCATTAGGCGACAGCATGCCATTCGACTGTACGGAATCCACGGCCTGTTCAGAGTTTGATTCATATTATTGGTGTGTTCCTCTTATAATCTACACCAGTCTGGCTAATACATGGGAACTGACACTCTTCAATACAAACAAGTAATTGGGTTTTGGAACTCACATCCTTCAACCGAGTCATGCTACTGCATACCTAATATTCTATCATCTTTCTAAGGTTGCCAGTGGAATATGTGCTTTCTGTCCCTATCAGACCTCTCATACGATTAGGGAAAAATACAAACTGAATCAGGGACACGGCATGACAACATCAGGGACACATTTAAATTGTTAGTGCTATTAACCTGACACATTGACAGACTCAGAGCATATGAATTCATACACATTTTCTGAGGTAAATGATGTTTATAACTCTTAACTGTTGTCGTTATTCATTATGTGTAATTCACCACCTTTCCTCCAAATGTCACTAGTTTTAGGAGGGATTTAGAGGGACAGAGTTAGAAATTATGTCGAAATCAGGGATGTCCCTGGAAATCGGGGACAGTTCAGAGGTATGATCCCTATTTGTTCCCCCAACAGTTTATGTCTTGTCCAGTGGATGTGCTCTTAGGGGTTGAGAGGTATGGGCATCAGCTATGCCCATTTCAGAATATTACTTACATCCCCGGGGTGATCATAAAACAACTGCACCAGCCAACACCTGCATGCCTAGGCCCATAATCGCATACCCATAGTTCCCCCACCTGCCACTCCTCTACAGCACTCATCCTTACTGTGGGTGCAGGTGAGGTATAAACACACCACTACACACAGCCCACTCTCCGCGTGTCGGGACACATGTCGTATGTTGTGTCAACCCATGGGTTATCAGGCTTGCACAACCTACTTGTCCATTTACATCTACAGCCTGGTTTGATAAGTCATTACCGGGACTGCCTCCGATCATTAATTTTTAGTGTGTCACAAGGGACATCGATGTCTATGTTTCAGGATTAGACCTGGCAGATTTCTCCCACTGGTAGTATCCTGCCGGTGGTCTGGGAAGCAGTGGTGTGTTTAGCTTTATTGTGTGTCTGTATGTGTCACCGGCCTAGCTGGGAGTGGGGGGGGGTTCATAGGTTCATAGGTTCATACTAGGCTATCTGCCCGAGGGCATTTACAAGCCTAGCCCATAGTTTTGTGGCTTACGCCACCCCTTTAGTATGGGGAACTATACCCATTATTTTGCTGTGCCTCTGTTGAGCAGTGACACTGAGGTAATCCCTGGGGTATATCTGCGATCTCCCATCCATTGGTCAAGATTTCTCTTGAACAAGGCCAGCGAGGTGCTCTGCCTCACATATACCGGGATTTTATTCCACAGCATAGGAGTCTTTGGGTGATGAATCTATCCCTCCAGCACGTCCTATTAATAGCCGTGTCGAGGTTTAAGTCTCCCACACTTGTGGCTCTGACGGATCTAGATTTTTTGAGGTGAAGCATATTCATCAAATCTGGGTTTGACATGGCCTTGTATGTTAGGCAAAGGTCACCTCTGAGCAAGCGGTAAGCGACTGAATAGAGCTGGAGTTCTTTCAGTCGGGCAGCATAGGACAGATGTTTGAGACCCTTTATCCTTTTGGTGAGGAACTTTTGTGGCCTCTCCAGCTGCTGCAAGTGTCGGGTCAGATACATTCCGAATGGGGCATTGTACTCAATCATTGGTCTGATGAGTGATGAGTATAGGAGACTATGACCTCCCTTGATCTAGATGAGAATCCCTTCATGATAAGGTGGGCAATGTAGAAGGTCTTCCTAACTACTTTAGCTACATGGGTGTCGAATGACAGACTACTATCAACCTGGGTCCCCAGGTCCCTGATAATTTCTTCTGTACTCAGTGGATTGCCACCTATTTGGTAGCTAGGGGTAACCTTGTTTTTCCCGAAGGGTATGACTATGCATTTTTGGCATTTAACTTTAGGCCATGGCTCTGGCACCAGTTATCCGTTTCTGTGAGACCCTTCTGAAGGATATCTGTGTCAGATGTGTTTTCTACTATGGCCCAGTTTGCAGTCATCTGCAAACTTTGTCAGCCATAACCCTCCTGTGTTTGCTTGTACTTCGGAAAAGTAGATGCCAAACAAGAGTGGGCCCAGGACTGAGCCCTGTGGTACACCACTTGTGACAGACTTTGAGTCTGACATGGCGCCAGCAACTCTGACCCTGTGGGTTCTGTCACTCAGCCAGTTTGCAACCCATCTTGTGATGTATGGGTTAACATTTAAGCTGATGAGTTTTTCAATGATACCCGAGTGGGGTATTGTATCAAAGGCCTTCGCCAGATCGAGGTAGGCTGTATGGACTGCCTTTCCTCATCAATGGCTTTGGTGACTGTTTCAAAAAGTCAACCAAGTTTAGAAGGCATGATCTGCCTTTGACAAAGCCAAACTGGGATGGATCCAAAGTCTGCAAATTCCCTATGTCTTTATTTATGAGGTCCATTATGATCCTCTCCATGGCTTTGCAGATAAGGCTTGTCAAGCTAATGGGCCGGTAATTTCCAGGGTCGGTGGAGGCACCGCCTTTGTGAAGTGGGACCACAGTTGCAGTGCGCCACTCCCTGGGTACGTATCCAGAGGTAAGACTATGATTAAACAGCTGTCCTAGCTGTTGGTTTAATTCCTCGTTGAGTTCGTGGAGCACACAGCCGGGACACCATCAGGTCCCATGGATGCTGTGTTTTTGCTTTGGAGAGAGCAGTTCTCACTTGGTTGGAGATGTTTGGGGGCTGCAATCGCTTGGTATAGATATCTCTCCTTTTGGGGAGGGGAGAAGTTTGCACTGAACCTGTCAGCCAGTATGTTGGCAATGTCTGTAGGATCAGTAATCTTCACATCATTTTGAACTAGTTCTGAGCATATCTTGGAGTTTCCTCCCAGGTTTCTAACATAGCTAAAGAAGGCCTTATGATTGTCTTTTGAGTCTTTAGCTATTTTTCTCTCAAAATTTGCTTTGGATGATTTTATGAGAGCTCTTAGTTTTTACTTATAGTGATCAAGGGTGTCTTACCTTTTAAGGATTTTGCTCTATCTTGTAGTAGCTTCCTCCTTTGTTGTAGAGTTTGTTTATGGCTGGGGTCCACCAGAGTGGACGCTTGCCTTTGGTACAAAGAGTCTTTGTTTTGCTTGGGATTGCCTTATCCATGCAGTCCTGCAGGTGCTGGTAGAAGGCATTTGTAAGTGATTCAGCGGCTTGAGTACTGTTTTCCGTCGGCTCGGGGCCTTAAAGGAGACCACACTAGTCTTTAGAAGTGTGAAGTCGGCTTTCGAGAAGTTCTTTACTGTGGTCTTTTTATTTCAGGTGGGGTGGGATGAGGACCTCCAGCGAGATTAGTTTGTGATCTGATCTCACCAGTGAGGGGTATACTTCGGTGTTGAACATTGTGCTCCCATGTTCGTGATGATGAGATCAAGTATGTTTTCTCCTCTTGTGGGATGGTGACTAGTTGTTCCATGGCATTTGAGTTTATGAATTCCAGGAACTTTTGGGCTAGGGTGTTTGGGCTTGAGTAGTGTTCCCAGTCTATATTAGGGTAATTGAAGTCACCTAGTATGATGGTGTTTGGTGATACATTTATCCCTCTAGTGTTTTCAGGAAGGCCATGTGAGGTTCCTGAGTTTGTGAGGGTGGCCTGTAACATGCTACAATTTGCAGAGCAGTCTTGCCTATGGTTAATTGCACCTGGATGGTCTCCGATGCATCGTGCGTTGCCACCAGTCTTGAGGTGTGGGTGTCTTTGATGAATATGGATACCCCTCCTTTCTTGGTATTGTCCGGATTTTGGGGCGGAACGCATGATAAGAGGTAAAACCTGATAGTGCTGGGGTGCTCTCAGGAGCCTTGAACCAGGTTTCTGTCACTGCACAGACATCGATGTTCTCCATACTGAGAAGGGCCTCGAAAAGTGCATTTTGAGATTTAGACTTCTGGCATTGAGCAGCATTACCCTTAGTTTTTTTCCTTTTTGTGTTCTAGGGTGGTAGGTTTAGAATTTGAGCCTTGCCTAAAAAGGCACTATGGGGTGGCAAGAGCCTTTGCCAATATCCGAATCCCAGGGCTGACAGGTGTAAGCCGTCCCATGCGAAGCAGCGTGGCTTGTCCAGCATGTCATCCCAGGCAGACAGACATTGGATCCCCTTTGAATGACACCAGAGTTTAAGCCAATTGTTAAAGCTGATCATCTTATCTCTGTATTGTGGCATCATTCTTGGTGAAGGTAGGATACTGCTCAAGGTCAGGGTCATACCTGCCTGGGCTACATAAACAGAGAGCTCCTCAATGTCTCTTTTCATGTAGTCCAAGGAGGTACGTCTCAGGTCGCTTACACCAGCGTGGACAATGACTGAGTCATATTTGTACCTGCTGTTGAGAGACCTGAGTGCTTGGCTTATGTGGCGGATTCTAGCGCCCGACAGGCAGCTTACTGTGACCTTCTCCTTACTCAGTCTGGTGAGCGGGACGACAGTGTGTCTGACTATGGAGTCACCAATGACTAGTGTGTCTGGCATTGTGTTTGACCTTAAGGGCTGTGACTGTTTGACACTCTGACTGTGAGGTCTATGTGTTGCAGGTGTTGTGTTCTGAGGTGGTGGTTGTTTGGGTGTCTGCTTTGGTGGCCTCTGCTGTTTTGGTAGATTTTTGATCAGAGCCGCCGAGTATGTCTTTGTGTGTTTATGTGTATGATTTGAGGTTGTGATGGTACTATGTGAGACTGGGTCTATAGTGTGTGTGGTAACCTTCTCCTCCTGACTGGTCTTGCCAGTCCTATGTTGAGAGAGCTCAGCCTCCAGTTTGGCCGTATAGTTGCATCTCTCGCATGTATTTGTGTTTTGTGGGAGGAGGAGAGGGTTGTTCAGGTACATGAGGCAATTGTAACATTGCCTCAATATTCCCAGGTTCACCAGCTGAGCAGGAGAGGACACTAGCAACTGATCCTCGACATGCTAGAAGGACTAGACAAAAAACTTTAAAAGAGATTCCGGGGACGGAGTGACCGAGAAATGGGGTTTGCCTTTTGGGGTGCTATCTATAAGAGTGCCGTATCAAGGTAATAAGTACTGTAGGAGCAAGTGCTAGGTTTAACAGATAGAGAAAAGTCTACTTGGAGTCAAGTAGAGATGATCTTTTAGGTATTAGAGAAAGTGCTAGTAACAGGGATGCTTAAAGGTAAGATTGAAAAGAATGCACTCTGCAGTGTGCACTAGAGAAGTTAGATATGAAAGTAGGTAACTTGAGTTTTACCTGTTTAAAAAGTTAAGGTTTAGTGGAGAGTTACT